>NW_023413736.1:28931-42053 GCF_903995425.1 Onychomys torridus | reverse complement strand
CCAGTCTGGTTAGTCTGTACTTTGCCACATGGCTTGTGGCTTACCAGTGTCTTTACATGTTGCTTTTCATGGCTGCGGCTTGTGGTCTCTCTCTCTAACCTTTTACTTCCCAGAATTCTCTTCTCTCTTGTCCTGCCTGTACTTCCTGCCTGGCCACTGGCCAATCAGAACTTTATTTACACAGAGCGATATCCACAGCACAACAGAAACTGAGATTATTACACAAATGAAAATTTAAGACTAAAAATAGGAAGTACAGAACCAAGATTCACCAATAAATTAGAGAAATAGAAGAAGGAATATCAGGCACTAGGGATACAATAGAAGAAATAGACACATCAGTCAAAGAAAATGTTCAATAAAGAAATTTCTTGACAAAAAATAACCAGGAAATCTGGGAAGATGTGTTTCAGGGACTATGTGGGACCAGCTCTCAATAGCCCCATCCCAGGGTCCAGAAAAAGTGTATAACCAGTGTGTAATTTCATCTTTCATGACAGGAAATGAATCTACATACACTAAACTTTTTATTCTATACACCTTATTCTTCTGATCCACTTCCTTTGTCTAAACTCCTATTCTGCATTCTTACCTAGCATCTTTCTTGCCTGATTCACTTCTACATTTCTTATTTAACCTCTAAGTTCTATCTTAATTCTCTCATCTCAGTTCTGACCCATCTTGGTTCTCATCCATCTAGTTCTTTTCCATATTAGCTCCTCTCCCATCTCTTTCCTTCTCATTTTGTTCTTCTTTATCTGGCATCTCCCCTCTTGTTGCTCTAGTACTCTCTTCTAGCCCTTCAATCTAGTTCTTTCTCATTTCAGTACATTCCTCTCCAGTTCTTAACAGTCTAGTTCTTCTATCCTCTTTTCTCTTTTCTGACCATACCACTCTGAAAATAAAACCTCACTTTTATTCCATTGACCCTTATCTCTCCAAGTTATTCCTGCTCCCACTGTTTCTGGAAAGTATGTGCAGACATTAGACAACTTGGCTAGGCAGGGTCAATCAAGGGTTGATGTACCTTGAGTTGGAATTCTTTAGTTCTGAGTTAATTGTTAAAGATGAATCTAAAATGAGGGATAAGACTTTAGAAATGAGAAAGTTAAACTTATTTAGCACATGTTCCAGCTGTTCTCAAACAGGTATTCTGGATGCTTAAGTCAGTTTCTAGAGAGTACATATCTATCTCTGATTAGACACTTTTGTCCTTCTTGGGAAGGTCCGGGCTGCTAATGATAATAATGACAGAAGGGCCTGAAATTAGTGATACTGGCTAAGTTACTGCTCAGAAAATTATCTAAATATTCCTTTAGTAGAGGGAAAATTGTGCCCAGTGAATGATGGAAAATCTACAAGAACAAATGAGAAATTCATAGAAGGAAACAGCTAATAATCAAAAGACAAGATCACCAAGACTCCGGAGCCCCAGCTTAATCTCTGGAAGGCCTTTTGGTTCTTCAGATATTACCTTGCTATAATCAGCTTAAATCCTACTTCACATATTTTTATGGTTTTCAACAATTAAGCAAAGACCAAACCTATGAATGACAAAAATAGAGGAGATAGAACATAGCTCCAATGTCCAGTAAATATTTTTAATAAAATTGTCTAATAATTTTTTCTTGATTTAAAGGAGGTGTTGATGAAGGTACAAAGAAGCATGCAAAAAACCAAATAGATTGGGCCAGAAAATAAAATCTCCTTGTCACATCATAACCAAATCACTAATGATACAGAACAAAGAAAAAATATTAAAAGCTCCAAAGTATGAAACCAAGTAGCGTATAAAGGCAGACCTATGAGAATTACACCTCTCTTCTTAATGGAGAATCTCAAAGCTGTAAGGGCTTGGACACATTCAAAGCAGGCTCTAACTAATCACAGATGCCATCCCAGATTACTATATCTAGAAAATTTTCAATCACCATAAATAGAGAAAATAAGATATTTCATAATGAAGTCAAATTTAAACAATATCTAGGTACAAATCCCACCTTAGAGTAGGTTTTTAGTAGAAAATATCTAACCCAAGGTAGCTAACTATACACATGGAAACATAGTAAAAAGGATAATATCACATTAGCAAAACCAAAAGGGAAACACACAACATTAACACAAACACAAACTAACATACTCTGATACACATAACATCATCATCATGAAAAACAACAAAAACAAATTGAACGATATAAATAATTATGATTACTGATTTCTCTCAATATGAAATACCTCAGTTCCCCAATGAAGACACAGATTAATAATACAGACTAAAAAAAATGCATTCTTTCACTGCATAAACAAAACACAACAACATCAAGGATAAAGATTACCAATATGTGAAGGCTGGGAAAAAACATATTTAAAGCAATTGGAACTAAAAAGCACACTTGTGTAGCTATTTTATTATCTAACAAAATTGACTTAAAACAAAAATTAATTAAAAGTGATATGGATGAATACTCCTTAGTCATCCAAGGTAAACTCCACCAATATGACATTTCAACTATTAATATCTATGCCCCAAACACAAGACCACCCACTTTAGTAAAATATATGCTTCTACAGATTAAATGAAACATTTACTCTCACACAGTGTTTGATAGTTGTAGACTAGAATACCCCACACTCACCAGTGGACTGATTATCCAGACAAAAACCAAAGGAGAAATACTGAACCTTATGGATTTTCTTCAGAGAGGAGGATGGGCATTGAAGACACTTCATATGGAGTTTATCTTAACCTTGGCAAAAATAGCCTTTTGGGCAAAAATGTTTTCTTGCCTGGACTGCTTGATCAACTGGATATGCAGGACCCAGAGAAAGGTGACCACTAAAATTTGCTTTTAAATATAGTCCTTAAAGTTCCTGCTTCACAGATGAAACTGCCAGACATTGTACAGGACACTCAAAAAAGTGACCAAGAGACTCTAGCCCTGTAGGCTGAAGACAAATAACCCAACTTTACAAACAAACAAACAAACAAACAACAACAAAAAAAAAAACATTAGGTCCCTGTCCAGGCTGCTAGCTGTCTCTGTCTACCCTACAAAACCCCGGAAAGTTTCTTGCATCTTTTTCCTGGTTCTCGGGTAATATTATATCCTTCTGAGGTCTTTGATATGGTAGAAGACTAGATAGATATAATTCCTCTATTATGATAAAAGATAAGTTAGGTATAAATCCTTAGAATCACAAATATAAGATAGATAAAGTATCTTCTTTAATATTATAACTGTAATTCTTGCTTGGTAATTGTTTTGTTATATATAATTTTACTATGTAAAAGTTAAAACCTTCCTTTCAAAAAAAAGAAAGAAAGAAAAGGGGAAGTGCTGGGGTATCACTCTGTATAAATAAAATGCTGTTTGGCTAGTGGCCAGGCAGGAAGTATAGGCTGGACAAGAGAGAAGAGAATTCTGGGAGGTGGAAGGCTGGAGCAGAGAGACAAGGCCAGCTGCTACCATGAAAAGGACGATGTAAGGTAATGGTAAGCAATGAGCCATGTGGCAAAATATATTAATATAAATGGGTTAATTTAAGAAAAAGAAATAGATAAGAAAAATCCTTCCATGGCCATACAGTATGTAAACAATGTAAGTTTCTCTGTTTACTTGGTTGGTTCAGAGCGTCTATGGGCCTGGGAAATGAGAGAGATTTTTCCTGACTATGGGCCAGGCAGAAAAACTCTAACTACAATGGGGTTGGTAAGAATTAAATCCAGATCTTCTAGAAGAGTTGTCAGTGTTCTTTAATTACTGAGCCATCTTCCCAGCACCTTCATTCAGTCCATTAACCATAATTCTAAATGTGGCTTTAGAAATGGAGACAGAGTTTACTTTCTCCTTCCTTGGTGTTTGGGCATTGAAGTTTCTGTTTCCTTTTAAGTATCCATTTCATTAATATTTGAATTTGAATAGATTTATCAATGAGCCTGGCAGTGGTAGCACATGCCTTTAATCCCAGCACTTGGGAGAAAGAGAAAGGTGGATCTCCATGAGGTTGAGGCCAGCCTCATCTCCAAAGTGAGTTCCAGGAAAGGGGAAAAGCTACACAGAGAAACCCTGTCTTGAAACACCAAAAAATAAATAAATAGATAAATAAATAAATAAATAAATAAATAAATAAATAAATAAAATAAAAGAATGAATGAATGCCTACTAGATTGAATGAATAAGTAGCATTCCACTAACTAACAGGCACATATCAACTTGATCCAAACTTATAACCTAATCTTGCCATGTATCTAAGAGCTCATAGTATTTCACAAATTATTCATCATCACTAACTTCTTACCCTATTTTTCACTGTTCCCATGTTCTTTAGCTTTACACAATATTAAATATATTTTCTGCAAATGTCTATGACCTGGTACTGGAGTATTTGCTAAGAGTATTTCAGATATGTAGAGTATAAATTGAAAATTGGAATTTAAAAGTATATAAATTTAATTGGCTAGGAACCCCAGTGTATTAGTCATGTTTCTCCAGAGTCACAGAACTTAAGGAATGAATATCTCTCTCTCTCTCTCTCTCTCTCTCTCTCTCTCTCTCTCTCTCTCTCTCTCTTTCTCTCTCTCTCCCTATCTTTCTCCCTACTGCCTACCTATCCATGTGTCATTCTATCGATATATGTGCTTGCATACATATACATACAAACACACACATACATATTCATATTTGAATTAATTGGAATGCCTTACTAGTTGAAGTTCAAAAATTGCAAGCTATAAATGGAAGGTTCATAAATATAGTAGCTGTTCAATCACACGAAGCTGAGTGTCTCAGTTTTGTTTTGTTTTTTAATTTGCTGGACTCCCAAGGAAGTAGGCTTCAATGCCATCAATGCCAGTTAAAGAATGGATGTGCTGTCAAGGCGAAGTAATACAAAGAAGTAATACATATCTTTCCTTTTTTTCTTGTCCTTCCAGCAGTTTTGTGTGTGTGTGTGTGTGTGTGTGTGTGTGTGTGTGTGTGTGTGTTTGTTTGTTTAATTTGTAAATGTCACCCATCCCGATGATGTTATTCTTTCCTTAGTCTGGTGTTTTAAGGGCATTTGAAGCCAAAAATGGCCAAGGCAAAGTCTGAGTTTCCAGCTCAATGGAAAGTTTTTTGTGCCTCCTGGTAGGAGCACAATGGCTTCTGAAAAACAAACAAACAAAAAAACCAAAAAACTTCTAGGCCAGGAACAATGATGAGTTCTCCTAAACTCTGAGCAATCTCTCCAGCCAGAAATAAAATTCTTAAACTGGGAAACATACTAATGCATTAAAAGAAAATGAATATTAAAAATGATATCAATACTTGATGTTTTAAAATGATAAAAACAATTAAAAGCATATGTAGATATACTGACTTTGAAATGGAGTAGGCACCTCCATGGTAGAGTGAATACCATTAATAAGAGACTGTGTGATTTTGTCCCACATAAAATGTTAGCCATGGAGTGCTATAAGCTAACACATGGATTTACAGAAAACGGCCTGTATCTCAAACCTCTCAGCTGATTTTACTATATCAACCAGGATTGAACATATCTGAAAAGGTGTGTTTGCTAGTTGGAAACTGAACACTTTGTAGTTCCAGCTATTCTCCATAAATTGAACATCAGCCAATAGTATCTGTCTTCATACACATGGAAGGAATTATTACATGCCTGGAAATTTCAGAGAAAGTCACTCACTCTGACCCATCAGTCCTTCTTTGCAATGGAGACCCTACAGCTCACTGCACTCAATGGCAGTCTATGATCAAGCTATTGCCTAGTCTAATGATCCCTGCAGCATACACAGTGGCCCATCTCCCTGTCTGCAGGCCAGTTCCACTCTTTCTCCTGTGGTGATATTGTGTTTCCTGAAATATTGTGTGTTCCCCGAAATAAACTTATCTGGGGTCAGAGAACAGAACAGCCACAATATTAAACATGAAGACAGGCAGTGGTAGCACATGCCTTTAATCCAAGCATTTCAGAGAAAGAAATACTTCTGGATCTCTGAGTTCAAGGGCACATTAGAAACAGCCAGGTATGGTGACACACACCATTAATCCCAGAAATTCATTCTTTAAACCCAGGGAGGGAGGGTAGAAAGTACAAAGATTATGTAAGGTGTGAAGACCAGAAACTAGCAGCATTTAACTGGTTAAGCTTTTAGGCTTTAGAGCAGCACAGCACAGTGCAGCTGAGATTCATGGGGATGAGGACTCAGAGACATCCATCTGAGGAAACAGGATCACCTGAGGAACTGGCAAGGTGAGCTAGCTGTGACTTCTTCTCTTTCTCTGACCTTCCAGCATTTACCCAAATTACTTGCCTCAGGTTTGATTTTATTAATAAAACTCTTTAAGATTCATGCTACATTCTCCTCTTCTGGTCTGAAGGAAGAAGCCATTTTCCACACAGATTTCCTTTCTCTGTTGTGCAATGGACAATTCACTATGTGGTTCAAACTGGCAATTTAAGAACTCTGTTAAGGTGTGAACTTGTAAACCAAAATTTAGCATAATGAGTCAGGAGATAATAAAGATAATACTCTGTGGGGCTACAGACAGAGTTCAAGTCCACCTCAATGCATGTAGGAGACCTTGACTTAAAACTGATTTTCAAAAAGACCAGAAATGCCCCTGTTCTATAGTTAATATACCTCCATTGCATACCAGAACTTAATGTTGGGTTTGAACCTGTAATGGTCTCTTGAGCAGCATGTTAGAGGCCAGGTTTTTAAAGAAGAATGGGTCATTATACTGGTTGTAAACCAGGGTTGTCTCCGACATTATGGAATGCAGCTGGTTAATCTTAGGGAACAAACACTTACATATTATCATACTAATCAGTAACAGGCATGGTTAGCATACTACTTATCTTTGAGGTATTTATGATGCAGTCCTATCTTACCTAAATTCTACATTGTAAATTAATGTCTCCTAAGAACTGTAAAGACCACGTACCATCTTTTCTATTGCCGTCAGTTGTACTCTTCTTCATCACAGTATAGCATTGGAGTGCAACTTTACATAGCAAATACTGTTAACAAGGTCCCAAAATTAATTCCAGTTAGATTCTAAGTCGTTTTCTTTTTTTTTTTTTCTTTTGTAGCTGAGGATAGAACCCAGTACCCTCTACCACTTAGCCAAATCCCTAACCTCTAGATTCTATATCCTAATGTTAAATGTTCAAAGCGTAGAAATTCTGGAATATAAGGGAGAAACCAGGCCTCTTTGTCTTTGGAAATCTGTGTTCTGTAGAAACACTACGTGCATGGTACCAGCATTTCACAGTGATGTCAACATGGACATTTCAAAGGATAGTCCTGCTCCAAATACTCTGATAGATGCAGCCAGCAGAGTGAATGTATTTAGAGGCAGCCAACCTGCCCAAAGAATTGCAAAGACTATGGAGGACATTGCAGGACAACAAATATCTGCATTACAGCATGCAGGATGAGCAGGACCATGCTGGACAATGCAGGACAAGGCAAGAATAAGCTGAACTCTTGTTTCAACCCAGCAAGGGAAGGAATCAACACACTGATGCCCATGACTCAATTGAACACTCCTTTGTGTCTGGGGATGGCAGCCCCTCACTCACCATATTGTGGATTTCCAGCTTGGCCATGCTCTCTTTTCAGCTCCTGGCAGCAAAACTCACAATTCACAGCAAAGAAAACTACTAGAGACAGATTGTCTTCAAAGGCAAGCCTGAAGCTGGTATCTGGAAAGACCCAATACATCTTCTGATTGACAGGTAGCCTGGAGAGCCTGATTAGCTAGTGAGTCTTGACTGAATAGAGCATCCCCTAATAAGGTCACACTATGATTAAAGGAACAGCACAAATACTCCTGATCCTGCCTTCCACACTAGACTCAGACATTTTCTGAACCAGCAGAGATTTGCATTTCAATAGCACTAGTCCCTAGCTCTAGTAGCAGACAATGTGATCTTCCTGCTCTCCATAGGCACTGCCTCTTTATTCTCCTGGACACAATGAGGCTAGCTAGCTTATACAGCCCACTATACTGTGTGGGGTGGAGTAAATCCCTGTCTTGCAGGGTGAAGGGTACCTAGAATATTTACAACTAAACAGAGATTTAAGGAAACAATAAGAGATGTTCCTTACTTGGCTTCAATTGAGGTCAGGTGAATTGAATGGACCTTTTACCTCCTTGTCACAGGGACTTCAGACAACCTGGAAAGAAATGCAGGAACTAGATCCAAAACAAGATAATAGGCCTCTCTACCTTCAGAAACCTGGATTGTGGCTCCATTGCTTAAGGAGTTTTCAGGAATGAAAGTCAGTGAAAATTGCTGGCAAATGAAATAATAATAATATATAGTCTTCACAGAAATTTAAATACTTACAGAACAATAAAGCTATGAAGAATGTCTTTATAAACACCATTGTTAGCTAACACATCTTTCTCAGTGGGCAGATGAACTATAAACCACAACTGTATTATTAAGGGTACTCTATTTGAATAGAACTGGTAGAATGTATCTCTCCATGTATATAGGTGTTGATTTACTAGAATGTCTCACAAACTGTGACAGAGCTAATCCAACAATGACTGCCTACCGATGGAATTTTGAAGAGTTTAGTAGTTGTTCAGGCTATATATCTCAGTTTTGTGCAGTATAGAACAAAATACCATGGAAGTAGGCTTTAATTCTGGTAACAGGGAGGAACTTTTGTTGTACACATTTTGTGAAACCCCCAGAGACCACCAGTTTCCTATGCAAATACATTAAGATCCTTTTACTAAGGTTTATCCTGGGACACTGCATGGCAGACAAAAGGAAATGTGGTGGCAGTTAAAAACCCAGGTGTAGAGAGTTTTTATAGGGAAAAAAAACACAAACCAGGAATTGGCAACTTGGGATTGGGTAGGAGGGATATGAGGCAAAGTTATTTTTTTTTTTAACTTTTGTTATAGACTTTGGGTGCAAAATCACTTTTGAAACAAGTGGGATTAGACGTTTGACAGGGAAACACAACCCACTGATCAGGATTATCTGGACTGCTAAATAGGATTATCTTGGTATCTTCAAGGGCCACAAACCACAGACAGGATGTCTGCAAGAGGATACTGCTCTTTATCTACTTGTGTTGCCATGGCACATTCCTGAGGCCCTTCCTGAAACTGAATACAGCAGGTGGAATGAGACAGTGGCCTTTTCCCTAAAATGGACCCTGTAAAGTGAAGTCTAGGCCTTCCCACTTGTAGCCAGTGCTAAGGGAAGCAGGCAAAGGGAGAGCTTCGTCCTTCAACTTGTTTTATATATATAGGATTTCTTCTGAGGTACAATCCAAATTAAAGAGGAACCATAAACTTTGTTTTTTTTTTTTTTTTTTTTTTTTTGTGTGTTTTCAAGATAGAGTTTGTTCATTTAGCAAGGGAATTCATACTATGGCCCAGGCCAGTTCCAAACACAGGAAATTCCAACTTTTCTGCCTTCTGAGTACTTTGGCTAAAAGTGTACACATCCATCAAGCTGCTGAAGGTGGATTTCACCTCAAATGATCAAGATTGAAGATGGGTCTTGAATTTTAAAACATTAAAAAAAATTCTCCCCAGTATCCCCATCTCTGGGTTTTAGATAATTCCAGAAGTAGTCAGTTTGACTATCAAGAATAGCCAGCACAATGACCAAGAAACTAGAAATGAGAAAAAATTCTTGCCTGGAAGAGGCAGGAAAAGCATGCTTTTCCTAAACACAGGAAGTATGTGGATTTTACTTTGGAAGTATGGACAGCTTCATGTAGAATTCTTTCTATTCCTAGGCAGATGAATAACCAAATCCACTTTTGATCATGATCACAGTGTAAAAGCATAGAAATTTAGGGGTATTCTTACTGCAATGTCAGGCAGACTCAAATATAACTTATAAAAATGATAGAAAGAAATGCCTCTGGCTGGTTAATCTTGTACCTCAAGTTCATAACTGACAATCAATAAATGACACACTGAAAAATATATTGATTAGAAGCATATGCATCCTGTCAATCTTGATGTTCATTCTAAGAGATAACTGTACCAATGTCATTCTCACAAATGGAAAAAAAAATAGAGAACAAAAATACAGAAAAATTCAAGAAAAGTCACTGAACAGTACTGTATGCTCATTCTTAGATAAATGGTTAAAATGAACTATATTAACCTCAGAATGAAGCAGCTTTTGCTACTAAGCAGTCTGCCTAAGTGGAAGGACACATCTCCTTCCATGGAAGACCACAGGGGCATCATTTTAACTAGCCCTGACTGCTGACAATCTTAGGGCTCAGACATCAATATAGAAAATTCCATTCTTCTCTTTTTCTAACTTAAAAAAACTTAAATTATATGGATGTTTTCTATGCATGTGTCAGTGCACAGTACTTACAGAGGCCAGAAGACAGCAGGAGATTTCAGGAACTGTAGTTATAGTAAATGGGTAGCTATCATGTGGGTTCTAGAAAGAGAACCTGAGTTCACTGTCACAAGACAGTGTTCTTAATTGCTAAACCAGCTCTCTAGTCCCTTTTTACTTAAGCTTCATTTCCATCAATTGATACTAAAACATACTATATCACTTCCTCCTTTATTTCTTCATTTCTTCCCTTAACAAATCCCTTTTAAATTTTTCCTTGATAAGTGGGAGTGAATAAGTATGTATAAATACATGAAAACAACCTGCTGCATTCATTGTTGTTGGTTATACATATATGGATAATTGGCTGACCTTGATGTATTGAACAGATAATTAGAGAACTGACCCCTGCCTTATCCTCTCAAATGAAGGAGAATTCTACTTTACAATCAGTATCATGTGTCTCACCCTGACTAGGCTGCCTTGGACAGGATACATAATCAAGAATAGAAAACTAAGGGAAGAAAATACCTTAGCAGTTAAGAGCACTAAAGAAGATTCTTTCAGAGCCTTCATTTTCCATTCTTAGTACATATAGAAGCTCACAACTATCAATAACTATAAGACTTAGACCATAAAAACTATTTTTCAAGCTGTGTGTGGTAGTGTACTGTTTTAGTAATACCAATCATAGATGGAAGATTGCTGTGAGTTCACAGCCTGTGCTACATATTCTACACACACACACACACACACACACACACACACACACACACACACAGAGTAAAAGAACAAAACGTAATAAAATAGAAGTATAGGAACATCAAAAATTGTAAAATTCAATATCTATGAAAGTCATTTCAAGTGTCTGCCACCAGTACCCATAGAACCATTTTCAAAAATATGTGTGGCCAAGCATGCAAGCACATGCCATCAATCCCAGCCACTGAGGGAAACTAAAAACTTCGTGGTGGGCCTCCACCATACCATGTGACCTGAACTGCCCATCATGAGTTGGGAGTTATAAAACCCACCAAGTCATAAAGTAGGAAATGTACAACTCCATTCTGTTATCAAATGGAAGTAGTATACAAGTGCTTGGGCCCAATCAGGTCTG
Organism: Onychomys torridus; assembly: GCF_903995425.1. Lineage (NCBI taxonomy): Eukaryota > Metazoa > Chordata > Mammalia > Rodentia > Cricetidae > Onychomys > Onychomys torridus. The sequence continues at coordinate 30,592 of NW_023413736.1, read as the reverse complement.
GAAGAAAAAAGACAGCTATATGAAAAAGTTGCCCAAATGCCTATGATTTCTACTCCTGTTACAAGGCCTTCTGCTGTCAAGCATGAACCTATAGGCTCATGGGTTATTTCCTGTGTTTGGTTGAATAAGTAAGAGAAGACTAGAGTCAATTGATGGTCCTGTACCTTATGCAGGTAACACCAAGAAGTGGAGAGTAGCAGCATTTCAACACCATTTTTGGATAAGCCTGAAAGATATTGTTGAAGGGTGTAGGGGGACCAAAAGAGATTGAGTCCACAGCTGCCCTGAAAGGCTTAGGGAACCAGGTACTACTGCCATGACAGTCTTACTGGTAGACAACAATTGGATCCATAAACTGACACCACCCATGGATCCATCCAAGGATGGCCCAGCAACTGAGGGCAAGTACCTGACATTCTGTACATTCCAAACATTATACAAGAATAGATCAAGATTGCCAGATGTCTGTGTGAGGGTGTCTGGCCCCCTACACCTGGAGCTACTGACAATTGATATCTGCCATGGGGGCACTAAGAATTAAATCCAGATCTTCTAGAGAGTAGTCAATGTTCTTTAACTACTGAGCCATCTTCCCAGCACCATCATTCAGTCAGTTAACTACAATTCTAAATGGTGGCTTTAGAACTGGAGACAGTTTGCTTTCTCCATCCTAGGTGATTGGAACATTAAAATTTGTGTTTCCATTATAAGTATCAATTTAATTAATATTTGAATTTGAATAGATTAAATAATGAAAGCATACTAGATTGAACAAATAAGTAGCATTCTAGTAACTTACAGGAACCTATCAACTTGATCCAAACAAATAACCTAATCTTGCCATGTATCTAAGAGCTCATACAATTTCATAAATTTTTTAACTGAAATAACAGCCAAACCTATGTTTCACTGTTCCCATGTTCCTTAGCTTTACACAGTATAAAGATATTTTCTGCAAATTTTTATGACCTGGTATTGAAGTATTTGCTAAGAGTATTTCAGATGAGTAGAGAATAAATTGAAAATTAGAATTTAATAGTATATAAATTTAATTGACTGGGAACTCCAGTGTATAAGTCACGATTCTCCAGAAACACAGAAATAATGGAATGAATCTCTCTCTCTCTCTCTCTCTCTCTCTCTCTCTCTCTCTCTCTCTTTCTCTCTCTCTCTGTCCCTATCTTTCTCTCTACTTTCTATCTATCCATGTGTCATTCTATTGATATCTCTGTGTGCATATATATGTATACATATATATGTACATGCCAACACACACATACATATTCATATATGAATTAATTGGAATGCCTTACTAGCTGCAGCTCAAAAATTGCAAGGTATAAATGGAAGGTTCATAAATCTAGTAGCTGCTCAATCCCACGAGGCTTGCTGACTTATTTTTTTTATATGTTGTACTCCCAAGGAAGTAGGCTTCAATGCCAGTTTAAGAATGGATGTGCTGTCAAGGTGAAGTAATAAAGACAAAGAATTAATACATAGTTTTCCTTTTTTTCTTGTTCTTATAGCAGAAGGTGTGACCCAGATTAAAGGTGTGTCTTCCAGCCTCAAATTCTGGACTAAAGGTGTATTTTATATTGCCTCTGGATCTGGATCAAAGGCACTGTTGTCCAATTGTGAACTCTGGACCATGGGTCAAGAAG
>NW_023413736.1:0-28864 GCF_903995425.1 Onychomys torridus | reverse complement strand
AACTCACTTATAACATATTAACATCTATGTATTTATACTCCTTAATGAAACTATAGAACTGCTTTAGCAAATATATTTTCTTATTACTTCTTATATACTTTGTAAAATGTAAATGTTGAATGTGAGTCTAAATGCTTTGCAAGGCAAAATGTTATATGTGAGTGTGTAAAAAAGTGTAAATATTAAGTATGAATCTATGTTTAATGTATATGGTGAAAGAAACTGAGACACAGAAGGTAGTGTCCTAGTAGACTGCAAAGCAGGCAGTCTGAATGGTTTCGAAAGCTCCAGAAGCAGCTAAGAAGTTAAGAATGGTTGACTCCAGAACCAGCACAACAAGGCATCAGCAACTGAGTTTCATGGAAAATCAATGCAACACAGAAAAACCTGAGCTAACATCAAAAAAATGGTGTGGTTCAGAATACTACAACTAAAAAGATCTCTGTGAGATGACAAGTTGGAGAGATGCTTGTTTGAACTAAAATTGTTAACTGCAAAGGTTTGGTTGTAAAACTTCTCTTCGTATTTGGTAGTGAAAGCCTGATACCAGAATTTTAAGAACTTTTGTACTTAAAAAATAGATAAAACTACATTTGTGTGTGTGTGTGTGTGTGTGTGTGTGTGTGTGTGTGTGTGTGTGTGATGGACTTCTTTATATTTGGAAGGCTAGTACCAGAATTTATCATTTGAATTTTGGGACTTAAGAAATGAAATGAACAATAGTGATTTCATTGCAATGGGATGATTTTAAATTTACTACTAGTAATAACCTGGGAACTGTTTTGTGGAATTTGGGTTAAAAATGGAATTGTTTAAATGAAGAAATTTATTGTTTCTACCCAGAGTCAAGATACAATTTTGTGTATGCATATATGCTTTATTAACTGGTGATTCATGAATTGTTTTGTGGAACTGTTTATGTAAAAATGGAATTACTAGCTGGGGGTGGTGGTGCAAAACTTTAATCCCAGCGCACAAGAGGCAGAGGCAGGTGGATCTCTGTGAGTTCAAGGCCAGCCTGGTCTACAAAGTAAGCTCCAGGACAACCTCCAAAGCTACTGAGAAACTCTGTCTTGAAAAAAAACAACAAAAAAAATGGAATTACTTTTGGAACTGGTTTTGTGTTGTAAATGGGACTGTTTAAATGGAAAAGTTTGAGTTTTCTAACTAGGCTTGAGACTTTGCTTTAAAAATTATAAGGAAAAGTGAGAATTAATATTCCTTACTCTATTTAATTTAAAAAATATTTTCGCTGAGTGGATTAATGTCATGTTTTGTTAGTAAGAAGTGGAAATGGGTATATTAAGAGAGTAATTCAAAGTGTAAAATTTTATTAAGAAACTGCTTTTGGGGCTGGAGAGATGGCTCAGAGGTTAAGAGCACTGAGTGCTCTTCCAAAGGTCCTGAGTTCAGTTGCCAGCAACCACATGGTGGCTCACAACCATCTGTAATGAGATCTGGTGCCCTTTTATGGCGTGCAGGGATGCATGCAGACAGAACACTGTATACATAATAAATAAATAAATCTAAAAAAAATGCAAGTGATTAAAAAATTAAAATAAAACCTCTAGGGTTAGGGATTTAGCTCAGTGGTAGAGCGCTTGCCTAGCAAGTGCATGGCCCTGGGGTTCGATCCTCAGCTAAATAATAAAACAAAAACAAAAAACAAACTGCTTTTGGTGAGGGAGATATGGCTCAGAGGTTAGGAGTACTGACTGTTCTTCCAAAGGTCCAGAGTTCAATTCCCAGCAGCCACATGATGGTTTACAATGATATGTAATGAAATCTGATGCCCTCTTCCGGCCTGCAGAGATGCAGGCAGAACACTGTATGCATAATAAATAAAATTAAAAAAACCTGCTTTTGGATGTTTTGCTAAGTTTTCAAAGTGTAAATGATTTGAGAATATTGCTTTTCAATATGGATTTATAGGAATTGTATAAGTTTGGGCTTTTTTCTAACCCTGTTTGAGGTTTTGTTTAAAAGTTATAAAGAAAAGAAGTTATGAGTGAATTAAGGTTGAATTATGTTTGCCCAAATTATGTTTAACCTATTGGTATTAATGCACCCTGGTATTGTGGAGTTAAGGAAATATTTAAGTTTGTGAATACATCAGAAGTTTTTCCTATGTTCTGTTAGCAAGAAAATTCAAATGATTAAGAGTTAAAGTTGTAAGATTGAGATAATTTTTAAGTACATATAGTACCATATATGTTAATTCAAATGGTTCTGTAAAGAGTTTGATTTGAGTTGTAAGTTTGGAAGAATTGTGACTATGAATAGCAATTTTTATGTTAATCTGTTAAAGGTAATGATGAAGTTAAAGGGCTCTTTAAGTTTGCAATTGTATTAAGTTTTTGGTTTAGAAAGGACTTGAGGTAGCTAAGATTTCTGTAGTCACCTTGCACCTAATCAAAAAGAGAAATGCCGTCTTTATCATCCTCTACTCTCATACTGGGAGGTATAACAGCTATTAATATATTAAGAAAGTGGGAGCCTGTTTCCGGGTTTCTTATGGCTTTATTCAGCAGGTCCACATAGAGGATGATTAGGGTCACAGGCCTGAGTGCAGGTGTCTGAAATGGTCTGCACTTGGCTGTGCTGGGAAGAGGTCTTTTGCTCCACCCCCTTGGCATCTCTATAAATACCCTGGGGCAGAGACAGTCAGAGCCCATTGGTATAGGTTCCAGGCCCTCTCGAGGCTATCCTTTATTTTCTATCTGTTTATCTCCACACTATAAATATTTCTATCTAATATTTCCTGCTGCTCACTCTCAAGAAAACTCTGGGGAGTTGTGGGATTGGTCAGTAAATGCCCCACAAGAAAGAAAGAAAAAGTAATTTATAAAGAAAAATCTCTTTTATTTTAGAGTATATCAACTTCTGCCTAATGCTAAAAGAAGAGCCAACCTAGAAGAGACCTTGCAATCTACATATGCTATCATCATTGTGACATTTGGGTTCAGGCTCCATGTTACACTGTGAACAATTTAGATAGGTACAGAAGACTTCAAGTCTACTCACTTAGACAGATGTGAGACTTAAAGAGTAAAGACATTTCCAAAATTATTTAAGTACCCTAGTGATGTGAAACAGTAGGATCTTCTTCAATGATGCTTTCCTGAGGTGAAGGTCATAGTAGGTGAGTAAGAGAAGAAAAGTATAAGGCAGAAAGAATAAAAGCTGGGATGGGAGGTGTTGCAAAATCTATGTCTCATGTCAACTAAGCTTCTTAAGAAGAATAGCACTCTAGCAGAGGTGACACATGCCTTTACTCCCAAGATGCAGGATGCAGAGACAGGCAGATATCTGTGAGCTCTAGGTCAGCCTGGTCGATGGAGTAAGTTCCAGGACAGGTACCAAAATTATAGAGAAACCCTGTCTCAAAAAAACCAAACTAAATAAAAAACAAACAAACAAATAAATAAGAAGAATAACATCCTGTATATGACTTCCAGGGGAGACATGGAAGGAAATGGTGAACTTCTAAGAAGTCAGCAGAAAGTATCATACAATGGGACAAACACAAAGAGTAGGCTAATCAAATAATGCTGCACAAGGGAAAACAGGGTTTCTCAAGAACATTACAATCTAAGCCCACAGTTACCTATGGACTGATAACCACAGCCTCCTCTGGTGGAAGGATTTGGACTCTCATGACCTGAAATAATCCCACCACAAAGACCCTGGTTGCAGACCATTACCAGCTCTCCCAAGCATACTCCTGGTTTTGTGGAAGGAGTCCTGTTTTATTGTCAATATATCAGGCTCTTAGTGAAAGCTCCCAAGGCCTTGGCCCCAGGCTGCTACCATCTCTCCTAACAATGGGAGGCATAAATGAAAGCCTTGCTTGATTAAGCCAGTCCTTAACACAACAGTGTTTCTCTTTTCAAATAGTTGTCACCTGGTTTCATATTGCCTGTCTTGCAGAACTCAAGAAGAAAATTGTGACTTTATGGTGTAGGGCTCTTCAAAACAGTTTGACCACACAGCTGCCATGACAGGTTTAGAGGCCCAAAGTCTCTGGAAGGCAAAACCTGGACCCATGAAAGCCATAAGCTGCCCATACCCTGTGGGGCCTGCATCTAAGAAGAAATACTTGACATTCTGAACATTCCCTATATTCTGAGACAAAAGTCAGAAAATCAGGGTCTTGAACCCTGGAAATCCCTTTATCCCAACCTCTGCTATGATTAAAAACCCCAGTGTGCCTGAGCTCTGGGTTCTCTGCTCAAACTGCTTCATGAAACAGAATTCAAACTCTGAGCTTATAAATAAACATTTGTGGTGGTCTTTTTGGAGTCCCTGCAATCTGTTCAAAATATTTGGCACACCAGTCCTTAAGGTTGATTGGTACCTTCTAATAACTCAATGAGCATATTGTTAGAATCCCATTCTCTGATAAAAGTTTGGGCCTAGTGGCTGGTTGTAACTTAGCAGTGGCTCCTTTTAATGGTTTGATCCATATATCTAGACAATCCTGATGAACAAAAGTTTCTCCTACCCTTCTAATCATTAATGGGCCTGGTTAGTATGGACTTATCTTAGGAGTGAATTAGAAACAGTCCTCCCTAGGCTAAATTCTACTTTGGGAGATTTACTATCTGCTAAGCTTCTTATATCACCAATTATATGCTTCTACATCACATCTTATTGGTGGAGTGCTACCCAATGCATGAGATGCCATTTACAACCTACACAGAATTAACTATAAATGTTTATTACATATAAAAGAAAAATGCAAAATAATGAACCTCTATTAGGAACTCTCCAGTTTGGCAGCCTGCTTTCCATGGGTGCACCAGAGCATGTTGAAGTTGACTACAAAGATATTTTTGAGCACAGCTTCCTACTTCCAATTTTGGGAGCAGGTTCAGCCCACAAAGCAGTTATTCAGAAGATTGCCCCTGGGTCCAAGGAGTTTTAAGTACCACGTGGGATTTCACGGGACAGGGGTTCTGCAGGCAGGTTCCCACCCAGATCCAGGTGAGACACACCACACTCACTTTTGCACCTCACCATCTGCTCCACCCTTCAGGAAACAGCAGCCCCTCACTCACCATGTCATGGTTTCCCAGCTCAGCCATGATCTCTGCTCAGCTCCCTGCAGGAGCACTCACAGCACACCACACCACACAGAACTGCTGGAACCAGCTCTTCTTCAAAGCAAAGACTGAAAACTGCCGGGAAGTGGTTGCACAAGCCTTTAATCAGGAGGCAGACCCAGGCAGAACTCTATGAGTTTGAGGCCAGCCTAGTCTCCAAAGCAAGTTCCAGGAAAGCCAAAGCTACACATAGAAACCCTGTCTCGAAAAATAAAAAATAAAAAAAAAAGACTGAAAGCCTGTGTCTGCAGGAAGAACCCTGCACCTCTTTTGACTGGCAGTTCATCTGGAGGACCTGATTGGCTAGTGAGGCCTGAGTGATGCAGCACATTTCATAGGGTTACAATGTGCTTAAAGACACAGCACAATGGTTCCTGACCCTCTGTTTTGCCCCAAACAAAGACTTTTTCTAGTTCAGCAGAGATATGCAAATTAATTGCACTTTCCACTGGCTCTAAAGCAGACCCCATTCTCCTCCTGCTCTCCATTGGCACTTCCTCGCCTTCCTCCTAGACACAATGTGACTAGCTAGCCTGGACTGACTACTATATACTATGTGGGGTGCAGTGAATCCCTGGAACACTGGCAGAAGGGTGCCTGGAATATAAACAACTGAAGAAAGATATAAAGACACACAAGGAGAGTGTTTGTTGTGTGACTGAACACTGACATCAAGTGAAATGAAAGTACATTTTACCTGGTTATCACAGTGACCTCAGATAACCACCAAAGAAAAGGAGGAACTAGATCACAGCCAAGAAATTAGGTCCATTGCCTTAAGAGATTTTTACCTGATATTCACAGCAAACTGTTGGCAAATGAATAATAGTAAACAGTAGTCTTAATGGATAGTTTAATACTTAGAGAATAATTGAGCTAGGAAGAATGTGTTTATGGGCACTATTACTAGTCAGCATATCTTATTCAATGGGCAGGTGAAAAAATACAATTGCAATGTCAATCTATCTCATATTAATGACTTCCCCTCCACTAGGGGAGGGCCTGTTATTTTTCAAAATCAATATAGCTTAAAAATTCATTACTAAATACTTCTTGTGTGTATCCAAAGAAACATTTTTATCAATGTGGAAGATATATAATAATTTAAGTGAGTCAGTAATTACTGTATATTTCACAATAAAATTAATGTGCTATGAATATGTATATAACACAAGTGTCTGTGTGTTTATTTTATAAGTGGGTTGTTGGACTAACAGTTGTTGGTGGAGGCTGGAGAGAAGTTATGCAGCAACAAATTGCAGAGAATATTTAAGAATCCAATTCAAACTGGAGGTAGAAACAGCTTCCTAGATGTCTCTCTCAAGTTGTCGGGTTCTTGGTGTGTGCATTTGACCACCAGTATGGGTAGAATGAGGCGCCTGCAAGCAGCACATTATGCTGCATGGTAGATTTTGCCTTTACTAGTATAAAAAAAGTGGTTTCTGGCCTACATGCTGCTTTGATAAAACTGCTTCTGATAGTGGATTATACACATGGCTCCAAACCCAGACCTGGCAGTTAACTGTACCACCTCTATGTTGGGAAGCTGAGGTGGGCAGAGCCAGCAGCCACAGTTGCCATTTCAGTCTTAGAATGCTGAAGTTTAATACAATAGATACACGATAAGACAGGTTCAGATGGAACAAAACTTTAAATGCTTTACAATATGTGTTTAAAAATGTATGTAGGCTTGAAAGAAAAAGAAAGGATTATATACAGTTATAAAAGAATAGATAGTTTTTAAAAATAAAGTTTGTAAAGAGACAGTAAAGGTAATATAAAAAAAATAAGCCATGTAAAGATGTATATTACACAGAGAATCTGGATTTTTTGAAGAGAGATATTTGATTGTAAAGGCAACGAAGTTAAGCCAATCTTTATATTTGAATGACATCTTGACTTCAAAATTTGGATGTAAGTATATGTTGCTTTGGAAAAGAGTCTCTGCTTTTGTTTCCACAGAAAGCCAACTTAATTGATCGATGTAGATAAGTCCCTCCTGTTGAATTTTTGTAATGAAGGGATATTGTATTTTGTCAAAAGCTTTTTTTGCATTTAATGATGACATCATTAGGTCTCTTTTTATAGTCTGCTCTAATGTATTACATGTATTGATTTACTTATGTTGATTCCCATTAGCATCTCTTGAAGGAAGCCACGTTGATCCTAGTAGATAATTATTTTGAGGTGTTCTTCAAATTGAAAATTTCCATTTTGTCATATAATTGGAAATGTATTGGTGTTAGTTTTTCTTTACTTATCTGGTGGGATTCTGTTTTGAATCCATCTGGCTTTCTTAAGTTGAGGTGTTTTTTGTTTTTGTTTTTGTTTTTGTTTTTTCCTTCCATTCAATTTCAGAACAGGTGACATGATAAATTGTTTATGTCATTGTATTTATTTTTGTTAGGTTATATGCTAAGAAATCATCCATTTGTTTTTCATATTATACTTATTGTAGGTAAATGAATGGAACTGAAAAAAGTTATTCTAAGTGACTTAAATCAGAAAGACAAATACTGTACCTTTTCTCAAATTTGTTGATTTTTCACTTTTAAGATTTTGGTCTCTATGTTTTCTATAGAGTTTATGTTGCTAGGTTGAGGCCAATGGTCTTATATATTATTATAAGAAGAGCCTTAATAATATACTTCTCAAAGGCCCAGAAGAGAAACTACAAATGGTGAGAATTATTTTCAGGAAAAGAATCTAAGTACACCAAGCTCTTTGTCCATCTACTTTATTCCTCCTGGATCAATTGAAATCTATACAGCTATAATTTTGTATTCAAGCATATTTCCTTTCTTGCATGATTTGTCTCTACCTTTATCTGCTGTCTTCTCTAAGATTTATATTAATTATCTCATCTTAATTCTGCTTTATCCAGATCCTTCTCATCTCATTCTTAACCATCTAGTACATTCCTATCTGGCTCTTTCTCATCTTTCATCTTATACTCAAGTTCTCTAGTCAAAATCCTCTCCAGTCAAAATCCTCAATATCCTCTCTTCATTCTCCTTATACCTTAGATTCCCCTAAGTTTTGTATATAAAACCAAGTCATAGCAATCCTCTGGCCAAGTAAGGCCAGCAAGCTTGAATTTCTATGGGGTCATCAAGGCAGGTAAGACTTTTCCTCAGGCAGTGACTGCCAGGCATTCTTTTATAACCCAAAACAGGAGTGGTAAAGGAGGAGTACAATTTAGAGCAAGTGATCAGTTAGAATATCAAGAAGGGATCTATGTGCTCAGTCAACATTCTTAGAGGTGATTAGGTAAGAAGTTAGAAGTCTATAATGTTAGTCAGGCTGTAATAAAGGGGTTCTCACACTAGATTGCACAGGAAATAAACCTATCCACTTGACTTAAAAGATGGGTATTGTTTCTTTTGGCCTTGGATACTTAAGTCTGTTCTGAGATAGTACAGAGCTATCTCTAATAAGGTACTTTTTCCCTTTGGGGATGGCCCTGGTCAGATGCTGCTAATGACAAGAATTACAGGGAGGCTTGAGCTGGAGTTCTGGTAGTGCACATTGTCAGTGCAGAAGGTTATCTAAATAGTCCATTAGTAGAATGGAAATGGTGCCCAATAAATGATGGAAAAGGCATGATAGAACATTATAAATTCATAGCAGTACAATAATTCCTAAATCTGCTTTTCCCCACATACAAAGATATTTTCTAAATCAGCAGATATATGCAATTCAATAGCAGTTGCCCCTGGATCCAATACAAATCCTGCTATCTTATGGCACTCCACAGGCACTTTCCCTTCTTCCTCATGGACACAATGTTGTTAGCTAGAGTGTGCAGCACACTGCACTGTGTGGTGTTCGGTGATTTCCTGTCACACAGGTGGAATGTTTTTCAGAATCCTAACCACTAAAAATGATTTAAAGATAAAAAGGAGATATTTGTAAAAACAAATAGCTAAACTGTCTTATTTATAAAAAGTCCAAAGCCAGATATTGGAGTGAAAACTCAAACATCATCCAAGCAGAACAAGCCACAGCCAAACTCACCTTGCCAACTCCTCACATGATCTCGTTCCCACAAATCCTCACACTGAAAGCCTCTGAGTCCTCGCTCCTGAAGGCCTCAGTTGAAATGCTTAAAATCTTCTAGTTCTTTGTCCTCATGCCTTATATACCTTTCTGCTTCTTCCCATCACTTCATGGTATTAAAAATGTGTGTCCTCCCCAGGCAAAGACATGAGACCATGAGTGTCAGGATTAAAGGTATCACGCCTGCCTCTGTTTGCAGTGAGGCCTTGAACTCACAAAAATCCAAATGAATCATTGACTACTGAGTGATAGGATTAAAAGTGTGTGTCCCAAAATTGCCTGGCTTCTCTGTCTAACTAGTAGATTGTTTTGTCCTCTGATCCCCAGATAAGTTTTATATGCTAGAGAACAAATAAAATATTATCACAGATGTTTGCTCTGTGACTTCGCATTGAGATCAGGTGAACCAAATATACTTTTTATCTGTTGGTCACAGGGAATTCAGACAATCAGGAAAGAAAGCAGGAAACAGATCAAAAACCAGAAATTAGGTCTTTCTCCCATCAGAAAGCTGGGTGATGGCTCCATTGCTTTAGGAGATTTATTCCTAAAATTCAGAGCAAACTCTTAGCAAATGAATAATAATAAAGATTTGTCTTCATGGAAAATTGAATGTTCTAAGCATAGTTGAGCTAGGAAGAATGTGTTTGCAAGCCCTATTGTTAACCAGGACATCTTCCTCCATGGGCAGGTGAAACAAAACAAAACAAAACACTGTATTATTCAAGGATCTCTGCATGAACAGGACTGCTAGAATGATTCTTCCATGTATGTAGAAAGAGGATTTATTAGAATGTCTCACAAGCTATGGTAGAGCTAGTCCAACAATGGCTGACTATCATAGAAGTAGGAAGAGTCCGGTAATTGTTCATTCCATGATGCAGGACATCTAAACTGGTCTTCAGTATACACCAAAATTCTAAAGAAGTATCCTCTAATGCTAGTAAAGAATAAAATTGGTATCCAGATTTAGGACAAGCCGGCAAAGAGAGAACTTCCTACTTTAATGTCCTTTATATATGTTGGCTGACCTAGAGTTGCTAACCAAATTAAAGTTGCATCTTATTCTTTGTTGTGAAAGGACCAAGCAGACATCATAGCAAGCTACTCGGTATTCTCTCGGAGATCAGACCACAATTTCAGTTTCTTCAGACTTAAGCAAGCAGTTTTTGGGAAGGCTATGACTTAGTCCAGTAGCTCCCTTTCTGCACACACTCTGACTGCACAAGGTTCAGTCAGTTATTTACCATCTGGGACCCCACACCATATTAGAGCTTTGTGCATGGGTCAATGTGAATGTGCAAGGCCAGCTAGCCTCCATGGCAGCTCAAGGCCAGATCCTGGGCCACTGAGTCAGCCCCCACAGTCAGTATGTGCAAGGTGAGCCAGCCCCCATGGGACCTCAAGGACAGAGCCTGGGACTTGTCCATTCCTCCCCAAAAAGGTAACTGTAACCCCCAACCAGTGAATTCAAAGGTTACATATCCTCACCCAACCATATGATGGATGTCAAGTCATGTACTGCCCTGCTTTGATTTTTCCTTTTAAAAGCCCCTCACTCTGAGAACTCAGGGCTGTCCTCCTTCACCTGGCTAGTCAATGTGTTAGCCATGGAGCAAGCCTGGGCTTGCTTGTCATCAATAAACCCCTCTGTGTTTTGCATCAGATAGCAGCTCTGTGGTAGTCTTGCTGTGATGTCTTGCGACAGGGCCACAACAGTTAATTGGATTTTTGGTATTTTCAAGACAGGGTTAAACTGTGTAGTCCTTGAACTTATTATGTAGACTAGGCTGGACTCTACTCAGAAAATCAAGCCTATGCTATCTGAGTCCTGGGGTTAGAGGTTTGCATGGCCACCAAACAGCTGAAGTTGGATATCTACCTCAAATGATCCAGATCAAAGGTGGAGGGTTTTGTTTTGTTTTGTTTTTTTTTGTTTTTTGGGGTTTTTTTTGAGATAGGGTTTCTCTGTGTATCTTTTAGAGGCTATCCTGGCAGTCACTCTGTAGACCATGTTTACTTTGGTCTTGCAGAGACCCATCTGCCTCTGCCTGCTGAGTGTTGTGATTAAAGGTGTTTTAAAGATGTTGTTTTTTTTTTTTTTACTTCAAAACCTTAAAAAATCCTTCACATGTGCAGCCAACTCTTTGGGTTTTAGTTATTCCAGACCTAGTTGGTTTGATCGCCAAGAATGGTCATCACCACAGATGGGACAGATGAAATGAGCAAGATTTCAAACCTTCAGAAGCATGATGAGAATGAGAGTTATTTCCAAACCAATGCTTTTCCTAAACAAAAGAAACATGGGCAATTTACTTAGGGAATCTGGACATGTTCATGTAGACTTCTCCCTCTTCCTAAGCATGCTCAGTTAACAAATCCATTTCCAACATGATCCCAATGTACATGCAGGAACATATATAAACTATAAAAATGATCAAAATAAATTCCTCTAACATGTTCATCTTGTACCACAAGTTCTTATCTGAAAATCAAGCAAATGACACAGTAAAAATGGATTGATTTGGAGCCTATGTGACCTGTCAATCTTGATATTTGATCTAAAAGGTAACATATCAATGACACAATTCTCCCATATATAAAAGGTAGAGAACTCAACTACAGAAAGCATTAAGGAGAATTCACCTAACAGCCCTGCTTGCTCTGCTCCTAGATGGACAGTTACAATGAGCTCTATTAAGCTGCTTTTGTCCCTGAGCAGGCTGGCTTGGCAGGAGGCCACAGCTGCTTCCATGCAAGACCAGAAGATTTCATTTGAACTAGCCCTGGCTGCTATCTGTCTCAGCGCTGTGACATCATTGGAGAAAATTCCATTCTTTTCTTTTTCTTACTTTTCAATAATAATTTTAGAAGGGTTGGGGATTTAGCTCAGTGGTAGAGTGCTTGCCTAGCAAGTGCAAGGCCCTGGGTTCAGTCCTTAACTCCAGAAATAAAAATAATTTTAGTTATATGGTGTTTTGACTGTGTGTGCCTATGCACAGTAACTAAAGAGGCCAGAAGGCAGGAGATGCCTGGGCCTAGATTGACAGCAAATGATAAGCTAATATGCAGGTCCTTGGCATTGAACCTGGGACCACTGTGAGAACACCCAGTGCTTTTAATTGCTGAACCATCTATCTCATCCATCTTTTCATTCAAAATTTATTTCTTTAATTTGTTAATTAAAAGATAGCATATCACATTTCTTCCCAAATCCCTTCCAACTTCTTCCATATTAGATATGGGTAAATGAGTATGCCAAAATACATGAATACAACATGCTCTGTCCATTTTTATTTATTGTACATATATGGATAACTGGCTGACCATATTATATTGTATAAACAATTAGGGGGGTTGTCCCTGATGGAGGCTAATTCTCTCAAATGAAGAAGAATTCCAATTTATAATCAGCATCAGCCTGACTATTCTTCCTTGGGTAGGAAAAGTAATCTAGAATAGATAAAACTTAGGGTGGAAAAATATGGTAGCAGTTAAGAGCAGTAAAGATTCTTTCAGAATATCCAGCTTCCATTCCCAGTGCATATAGAAGCTTACTACAATCTGTAACTCCATCATCAGAAATTATGACACCATCTTCTGGCCTTTCTGGCCATTGTAAGAAGAGACTTACACAATAAAAATTATGTTTCAAGCTGTGTGTGGTAATGCATTCTTTCAGTACCAGCACTGCAGACACAGAGGCATAAAAATCACTATGTGTTATAAAGCCTGTAATACATTGTCATCCCCCCCCAGACACACAGAGAGAGAGAGGGAGAGAGAGAGAGAGAGAGAGAGAGAGAGAGAGAGAGAGAGAGAACAATGACTAAAGTTCAAGAATAGGAGATTTGGATAATTGGGACAATATAATACCTCTTACAGTCATTTTAGGTCTCTGCCACTGATGGTCATAGAATCATTTACAAAAATAAATGTGGCCAAGCATGCATGTACATGCCATTAATTCTAGCCACTGGGAGAAACTGAACTTTTGACAGTTGTCCACCACCTTAGCATGCAAAATGAACTTCTCATGATGAGCTGGGTATTACCAGCACACCAAGCCATGTGTCCAGACCTAGCAAGCCATAGTAAAAAACGCACAGCAGCATTCAGTTATAAAATGAAAATGATATACAAGTGATTGGGCCCAAGCAGGTCCTGAAGGCACATGCAGCCTACATGAAGGAGTTGCCCAAATGTGTTTCATTTCTACTCCTGTTACAATGCCTTCTGCTGCCAAGCATGAGCCTTGAGTCTCATGGAAGATTCCCTGATTGGTTGACTGAGGAAGAGAAGACTAGGGCCTGGTTTACTGATGGTTCTGAACATCATGCAGGCAAAACCCAGAAGTGGACAGCTACAGCATTTCCACCCCATTCTTAGACAAACCTGAGAGATACTGGTGAAGGAAAATCATCACAGTGGGCAGATGTTCAGGCAGTACACAGGGTCATACAGTTTGATTGGAAGGAGAAATAGCCAAATATGTAACTACTCACTTTATGATGGGCTATATCCAATGGACTGGTTGGACTTGGAAATAGCAAAATTGGAAAATTGGTGAGAAAAGACATCTGGGGAAGAACTGTGGGCATACATCTCTCCAAATGGGCAAAGTGTGTATCCCATGTAAATGTTTCACAAAAGGTAGCTTGAGCTGAGGATGAGATCAATAATCAAATAGATAGGATGACTCTGTCTGTGGACAGTCAAGGTCTCTCCTCAGCCATTCCTGTCATTGTCCAATGGTTCCTGAACAAAGTGGCCATGATGGTAGAGATGAGGGCTAAGCATGGGCTCAAAAACTTGGACTTCTGCTCACTAAGGGTGCTTGAGCGACAACTGGTGCTGTGCACCAGATTAGCCAACAGCCGAGATATTGCACCATTTCCTGGGTTGAACAGCCTGCAGCCTAGTGGCAGGTTGACTACCTTGCACCACTTCCTCTGTTGAATGGACAATTCTGTCCTTACTGAAGTAGATATTTATTCTGGTACAAATTTGCCTTTCCTACATGTAATGCTTTGCAAAACCACCATCAATGGATTTACAGAATGTCTTATCCATGAGAGAAGCATGGCACTGGCCCATAATATGAAATTCATTGTTGTCATCTGTGTGTGAGCACCTATGGAGGGATTGAGACCCAGCACCCTTAGGCAGACTTGAGCTCTGAGCACCCACAGGAAAGATTGTGTCAGCAGCGATGGGAAGGACTGAGCGTCAGCACCCATGGAAATCACTGAATGTCAGCACCTACAGGAAAGACTGAATGTCAGCACCCATGGGAAGGACTGAGCCCCAGCACCCATGGAAATCACTGAGTCCCCAGGACCCACAGAAAGGACTGAGTCCTCATCACTGACTGAGACTCCAGTATCCATCCCCTGGAAACACTGAGTGTCAGCACACACAGGAAGGTCTGAGCACCAGTATACAGGCCAGGAGAGTGCAGGCCAATGAGTCACAGAGGACAAAACACCGAGGATTCATGAGAGCAAAACCTAATGATGGAATAGAGAGAGGAATCCTGGGAAATGGAGTCCCAATGAATTGACATGGTAGAGAAAGGCATCCTGGCAAATGACCTGAAAGGCATGATGAGAAATGTAGATTTTGGTTGTTTTTTTGGTTTTTGAGACAGGGTTTCTCTGTGTAGCTTTGTGCCTTTCCTTTCCTGGAACTCCCATGGTAGCCGAAGCTGATCTCGAACATACAGAGATCCACCTGGCTCTGCCTCCCGAGTGCTGGGATAAAAGGCATGTACCAACACCACCAGGTGGGAAATGTAGTAATTAATAGACAGAGACTACACAGAGAGGCATCCTGGGAAATGGAGTCCTAACCACACAAATTGTATAAAGAGAAAACAGGACATTCCTTCCCGAACCCAAGAGGCATGATGGGAAATGTAGTTTGGAATAAATGGACAATACAGAGAAAACTATCCTAGGAAATGGAATCCTACACATATTTATTGTATAAAGAATGGCATCCTGGTAAGTGACCCAAGAGGCATGATGAGAAATCTCGTTTTTAATAGAAAGACACTATAGAGAAAGGCATCCTGGGAAATGTAGTTCAACATGTACTGATACTGTAAGGAAAGACATCCTGGGAGAAGACCCAAGAGGCATGATGGGAAATGTAGTTTTAATCAGACAACCACTACAGAGAAAGGCATGCTGGGAAATAGAGTCCAAACATGCTGATGTTATAAAGAGGGAACAGGAAATTTCCTTCTGACCCAGGAATGGAGGAAACAGGACATGTGATGATGGGCTGCTGAGGGCAAACTGACACTAACCCCCGACCCTGACCTTGACCCCCCTGACCCTGAACCCCAGCTGCTGAGGCAAAACAAACCTGCAGAAGGTCAGGTTACCTGCTGAGGCCCTGGACACCTGCTGAGGGCCCTGGACACCTGCTGAAGAAAAGGGGAACATCCTAGTGACACAGGACACCTGGGAAATGGAGTCCAACATGTCATGGTGCTGAGGAGAAAGGCATCCTGGGAAATGAAGTCCAAATGTACTGATGCTCTAGAGAAAGGCATCCTGGGAAATGAAATCCATATGTAGTGATGCTGTAGAGAAAGGCATCCTGAAAAATGAAGTCCAAAATGTAGACATCTAACCCAAACCCTAACCTAACCTTAACACCATGACCCTGACTCCCTGACCCTGACCTCCCACCCTCACACTGCTGAGAGCACAACAACCCAGTAGAATGTAACAAGCACGTGCTGAGGTCCTGGACACCTGTTGAAGAAAAGGGGAAACTCCTGAGGGCACAGGGTACCTGGGAAATGCAGTCCAAAATGTCATAGTGTTATGCAGGAAGACATTCTGGGAAACAAAGACCAAACCTAGTAATGTTGTAAACAAAGGCATCCTAGGAAAGGAAGTCCATATGTACTGATGCCTATAGAGAAAGGCATCCTGGGAAATGAAGTCCATATGTAATGACGCTATAGACAAAGGCATCATGGAAAATGAAGTACAGAATATAGTGATGTGGTAGAGAAAAGCATTCTAGAAAATGAAGTCCAGAATATACTTATGCTATAGAGAGAGGCACCCTGGGAAATGAAGTCCATCTTGGTGAAGCTGTAGAGAAAGGCATCCTGGAAAATGAAGTCCATATGTACTGATGCTCTAGAAAAACGCATCTTGGGAAGTGAAGTCCATATGTAATGATGCTGTACAGAATGGCATCCAGGAAATGAAATTCATATATAATGATGCCTACAATGAAAGGCATCCTGGGAAATGAAGTCCACCATGCAGTTGTGATGTAGAGAATGGTATCCTGGGAAATGAAGTTGAGAATATAGGGATGATGTCAAGAAAGGCATCTGGTGATTTGCAGTCCCAATGTAGTGATGCTCTAGAGAAAGGAATCCTGGGAAATGAAGTCCAGAAATTCTGTCCCAGAAAAAAAAATCATCGTGGGAAAACAAGTTCAGAATTTGCTGATGCCGTAGAGGAAATGCATTTTGGAAAATGAAGTCCTTATATAGTGATGTTGGAGACAAAGCCTTCCTGAGAAATGAAGGCCAGAATGTACTGATAGTGTAGAGAATGGCGTCCTGGGAAATGAAGGTGGTTTTTTTGTATTTTTGCTTTTTGGTTTTTCGAGACAGGGTTTCTCTGTGTAGCTTTGTGCCTTTTCTCGAACTCACTTGGTAGACCAAGCTGGTCTCGAACTCACAGGAAAATACTTTTTGTTTTGTTTTGTTTTGTTTTTAATAAATTTCATTGCTGTTACATTATCTGGCATCTCTGGATAATCCCCTGGGAGGTAGTATTTAAGGATGAATTGGCAAATATAAAATTAATGGGGATGAAGAAGCATGAAACTTCAAATATTGTATACATGTCCAGTGCATGTCATGCTATGTTGTGAATACTGGTGTGAACCATTGCTGCTTGACAAAGTTCAAGCATTTTGACATTGCGGATGAGCTACATTTCTCCAGTACCTTTTTCCTTTTATTGTTAGTGATACTCACTACTAATGATTTCCCTTTGGGGAAATTTGTGCAGTCTGTGGTAAATGATAAAAATGTGTACAATGGCAGACTGTCTAAACAAAATAATTATTTGGAAAAAAAATCTCTGCCACTGCTGAACCCAGAATTCCATTGTGTCCTCTTAAATGCACCAAGAAGAGGAAAGTTAGAGATTTACTAGACAAACCTGATTGCAAGGATGAGATATATTCTTTTCATCCAGAGTCTAAGGTAATTAAATGGAAGAGTTCAGTTAATAAATGGAGTTCAGTTAGAATGGTATTGTATATTGGAAAAAAAGTAAGACCTCAGTATCTTCACTTTTAGGAGTGTTCTGAGGGGGAATGGCCTATATAGTAAGATTAAGAAATTGTAGTATAGTGTCTCTTCTCCAGAAGAAGTATTTTATCCCAATTTCAGGCATTTTGGATAAGGGTCTCTATTCCTTCAAAGCTTCAGGAAAGAGAGTGACTAGTTGCTTAAGCATTCATTCTCCTTATCTGTGGCAGGAGGAACTTGTGGTCCTTTCATTAACATATGGCTGATTTCTATTCTCAAGGTCAAGCTGCCGCGAGGTCAAGGACTGAAGTAGGATGTGGGATCCAAGCGCACAGCCAGAGATTGTGAAGCAACTCAGACCAAGCAGTGAATTTTATACAGTTACTTGGGGAAACACAGCAATCGGCCAGTAGGGTGACAAACATAGAATCAACAATGTAGTTACACACTTTTCTCAGAATGATTAACAGATCTCATGAGTATAGCCTTTACTTTTTCTTTCGTGGTTCCTCATCCGGACAGAGAACATTACGGCCCTAGCTGTAGTTTTCCTTCTACACCTTTGTTCTGTATCAAAATTAAACCCTTTCCATCATTGTTCTCACCATGGTTTCATTTGTGCGAAAATATTTTAACCTTTACCTGTGGGTGAGAAGGCACCAGGGGGGTCGGTACCTAGCTAATCTTTCCATGAACTGTAACTTATGCCATTCTGTTTTCATACCATTATGATTCACACATCGGTTCCCATGTACGTCATAAGCTCCCGTAAAAGGTAATGGCTCTAAATAATTATTATATCTAAGATTAAAGTTAGGGGGTTGCCACCATCAACCCTTGATGAGAAACTTTATTTGTCCCTGAATAATTCTTGTAGGAATGGCTAATTCCTGTAACTGCTTCCTCGCAGCTGCTTTCGGCTGCGCGTGTGAATTGCCTATGAGTGCCTGAACCTTTACTTTCATTCTCTCCTGGCTAGAATCTTCGTCCTTCTGAATCATAAGTTCTTTCTGCTCTAAATCATTCATGAATTCCTCCAAACTTTAGGGACCCTCTTGAACTGTTGGCCTAAAAGCTTGAATCATAGGTGGGGGTATTGAAGCCACTTTTGAGGAATCATTTATGGGGCACATCAGGAACATTAAGAGTTAACTTCTTGGAATTAATACACAAGGAAACAACAATAATTACAGCTGCAAAGAGAAGAAGGCAGAGTGCCAGCCAGCCTCTGCAAGCAGATCTGCGTGGTTCCGTGTAGACTGGCACCTTGATTCGGGCAAATTGATGAGGGGTCGCCAGGGGCATAGACCCAAGTGCCGCGAGCCCCCCTTTCCCACGTAACTACCTTATCCAAGGCATTTGTCACGCAAGCGACACCGTCATGGGCGTGGCAAAGGCTAGCTTCCTCAACCCAAGATTTAAAGCCACATCCCAGCTCCTAAGCCTTCTTTTCTCCTACTTAATCCTACATGCAATTATAGGGTATAAATGGTATCTTTTTCAATAAAATGATGTTGGCAGCCATCTTGATTGACCTTCAGATCATGTCCATCTCCTCCTTCTTTCTAGCCACTGCAAACTCCCCACATCTTAGGAACCTGAGCCCCCTATCCAAGCAGGTCTCCAGGAAAATATACAATGGATTGCTTGTTATCCTACATTGTGACACCTCCTGAAGACAGATGAAAATGATGATTTGAAAATACTCATGGTATTTAGTGTGTCTTAAGCTTTTTTGATTAAGCATTTTAACACTAACATGGGTGAAATATGTTGAAAAAACAGCACTCATTGGGGTACATCATCTGCCCTAGCGCTTGTACTCAGGAGACTGACACATAAAGGTCATGAGTTCAAATGTATTACTGATTAATTATGGATATCCCAGCCAGGCTGAATAATAAACAACTCAAGAGAATCTGTGAAGAAATAAAACCAAAAGCAGGGACAAACTCTCAAAGACAGCAGTTTGGGGATATTATGAATAAAGCTGCTATGAACATAGTTGAGCAAGTGTTCTTGTGGGAATATGTCCAAAAGAGTTATAACTGGGTCTGTAGATAGGTCAATTCCTAATGTTTGAAGGAACACCCATATTGATTGTAAAACTATACAATTTCCCACTTCCCCCAGCAATAGAGGAATGTTCCCTTTCCTCCACTTCCACACCAGCATGTGATGTTTCTTGTGGTATTAATCTTAGTCATTATGACAGGTTTAAAATAAATCTCAAAATACATTTTTTAGCACACCCTTGATGGATAAGCATGGAACATTTTTTTAATTGTTTCTTAGCCATTTTAGATTCCTTTGTTGAGAATTCTGTGTTTAGATCTGTACTTCATTTTTATTGTATTATTGGGTGTGTTCATGTCTAGTTTCCTGAGTTCTTTATTATACTAGTTGAGGCATCTTAGAATGACAACATGATATGTACTCATCTATAAGTGGGTATTAGCTGTTAAGTAAAGAATAAACATAGTGCAACCCAGAAAACTAGAGAAGATAAGTAACAAGACAGCTGTAGTGAGGGATGCATAGATTTCTCTAGAAAGAGGAAATAAAACAGATTTTGTGGGTAGATGGGCAGGAGGTATAGGAATGATCAGAAGAAGAAGGAAAGGACAGAGGGAGAGAATATATGGAAAGATAAATGGAATATGGGAGGTTTTAGGGGGCAATGTGAAAACCTAGTGCACTGGAAATTTCTAGGAATCTATGAGTGTGAGTGAAGTGAGGACTCTAAGTAATTGAGAATAGAGAACCTGAGCTGGACAGATTCTGTAGCCACACATGGCTCCCAATGTTGGGACTGATAAAAATCAAGCAAAAAAATATTTGAACCACACTTGTCCTGCATGCATGATACACTGGGGCAACAGCAGCTCAGACCTTGTATAATGCCCAACCAATGACTGGTGTAACTTGAGGCACAGGCGACAAGAGGGAGCCAATGCCCAACACTGCCTGGATGTTCAATAACTGGAAGACAAATGACTCAGACAATTAAGTTAGGACCAAATACCAAAGATGACAAAAAAAAAGTCAAGGAAATGATTCCAAATCTATTCTATTATAAACAGAGAATGGTGCCTGTTTCACCACTGGACTGCCATCTGAAACTACCTAGGAATTTTCCCTGAAAAACACAGATTTTTCACTTCTTTGTTTTTCACTGGAGATATGCATGAGTCATCAATAGCAAACATGCAACAAAATCAATATTTTGTCTAAGAAATCAGCCCATTGCTTTTAAATATGGCTTACTCAATTTCTTGGGTAATGGAGAAAGTAAGAGATTTGGAGCCAAAATATTTTAGAATGACCTCTGGCTATATTTTTCATGGAGTCCAATTTCCCACTGAAATGCTATGACCTTGACCTTCCCTTCATTACTCTCAATTTTCCCTTCTTAGCAGTCCTACAATATTGGCCACTTAAGTCTGTGTAAAGCTTTCTATGGCTTTTGCTATCTAAACTCTTAATATCTACATTTCTCCAAAAGTCATCAATCCTAGGACCTATGCTGCAACAACATCACTTGTGATGTCCTATGTTTTGTCCTAACTTTCTTGTTTCTTGCTGTGATTAAATTTTCCAACTGAAAGTGTCTTAGGTAATAAAAGTGTTTATTTGGATATTACTGTATCATAACCCATCAATGTGGGAGCTTAGAATAGAAACTCAAGCTAGCACCTGAAGTCAAAAATCCATGGAGAAACTTCATTGTTTCTCTTGTCTGGCCACTGTCTTGTGTCAGCTACCTTTCATATCCAGCCCAGGCCCACTTGCTTACAGATATTGCCATGCTCAATGGAAGAGCCTTCCTACATTAATCTCCAATCAACATAGTCTCTCAACCACACAGCAGCCAGAACAATTCTGATCTGGGAACAATCTCAGTTGATGTTCCTCCACATCACTCTAGGCTACATCATGTTGATAGCAAAAGCTAATTAAGAAAAAGAGACAATGATACCTCTGGATGTTTTAGAAACTCAAAATCAATGTATTAATTAACTGTATCAATCATTTAAGCAGAAAAAATGAAATATGAAGATAGCAACAACTGGAAACACAGACATGTCTAGGAATGAGGATAAAAAGGCTCTAAGGTCAAAAAAAACCCTACATGTTCTGTATACAAAATTCACAAACAAAAAACATCTAGGTAATCAAAACACAATAATGTATTTTTTTGTAAACACAAAAATTGGTGAAGGTTCATAATTTTCCAGAGAAACTATATAATTAGATGCCAATAAAACTAAAAACATAGATAGCTCCACTGAAAAAATCAAGGCACAAAGACACATCTACAAATATATATCATAGTCCTTTAGTAAGAACTATAACATTAAAAAAAATCTCTGGTCATCACTCATATTGTGCATGCCAGTTCTCTCATTTGTTAATAATAAAAAATGATTTGGATGAGAAAGGCTGTTCCACCAAAATTAGAGAGATTCACTTGAAGCTTTCTGGTATTTTAATGTTATAAAAATAGTTTTGACTACTAAAAAGATCTCATTCTCTTATGATAAAGAAAATGATATTTTCTAGGAGACACCAATTTGTTTCCTATGCTGGATGACTGGATGTGAGTCTGAATCAGTGAGCAAATGAAAACTTTTCCAAACAAAATACAGGATAACAGATTATTAAATCAAGAGTATATGTTTTATATTATATATCTAAAACAACTTAGTTTGCTCTAATAGCCTTATAAGTCACAAGAACTTATGAAAACAAGTTAATCCTCATTTTTATGTGTAGGTTAATATGTGAAAGAATGAATGTCTTCCAACTATGTTCAGGTGACACATAACAGAAGGGCATGTCAGATCCCTGGATCTGGACTAGCAGGTGCTTATGAACCTCCCAAATTGGATGCTGAGATGTGAACAAGAGATTGTCTCCAAAAACATACGCTGAAGCGCTAGCCAAGCGTGATAGTACATTCTATCCAATAAATGAAAGGTCTATCACAGATTAACAACAAAGTATAAATAAATACAGAAGATAATAAATGATTTATCAGGAACTTAATGAATCAATATTAAGACACTGGGTATGGGAAATTTGTAGCATGAGTTGAATACAATCCAAAGAAAATTCCCAACAATTTATAACAGTATACCTGACTCCAAAGCTAAATGCAAAGTGGTAACTCTCAGAAGGCTCATTGGATTATGAAAAAGTAGTACACATATTGACACAATGTGACTTCTATATTTACCACAAATCTACAACCATCAAGAATATGTACCATATTGTGAATGAATAAAGTAGTTGGAGAGAAAAAGCCGAGAACAAAAGCAAAAAATATAGACAAATTTGAATCAAGAGGCCAAAGGAAGCACACAGAGGAAATGTGGGATCCTGACCAATGTTGTCCAACTACCTATAATTCTATGTATATAGAAATTAAATAAACACAAATTTCACAACTCCCACAAAATCAACTCAAAGTTAACTTTAAATGCTGTTTCTGATGCTGTACCTACTGAAATATCTCCCAAACATAGAGGTCCCAGTCTCTAAAGCTTTCTAGGCAAATGGAGGTAATTGCATGCTATGGCTCTGTGAACTCTCATGTCCCCTTGTGGTTTCAGGCAAACCCAGTCCCACTGATACCCAATCACAAAACAATGTAGAAGAATCGTTTGTCCACATCCTGCCACATAGGTTATGACATGTGATCTAAAATCTGCTCTATCTACTCACCTACAATCAAGCAAAAATATTACAAGTATCACAGCCTCCTACAGCCAGGCAAGCAGAGCCTCGCAATCCCCATTGAAACTGCAGTCAAAGAGTCTCAGAGAAGAAAGGCCATATTCCAGATCACCGCAGTGACAAACAGAACCACAGTCTGGCTCATGGTTACAGAAGCTGTGACAGCTCAGCAGAACTGCTCTTCTTGGTCTGGGATAAGTGGTCTCCACATGCCCAATGGCATGGATTGTAGTCTCATTCACAGCTCCTACAGCAGAGCAAGATGAAAATCATTTGACAGAACCTGCAAGCTCCTTCCCGCTGGTGCTCCTAATTGCTAAGCTTTCCTGAGGTCCCACATTAGCTAAGGCCACTCATCTCAGACTCAGGACAGAGGCAGGTCCCTACTGGGTGATCAGAGATCAAATGACACAGATAGCACAGGCCTTCTCAGCTCAGCCCTTCCATCTTAGGGGCTGACAGGACCCTTATCTGGAAAATCTGTATTTTCAAAATTCTTCCAATCTCCCAGAGTAATTCTTGTTCTCCTTCCCAAGCACACAGTCATTTGTGTACAAATATAAACAGATTTTCCAGTGCAGCAAACCATTTCATTCTTATCTGGGAAGTCCTGCAGCCAAACACAGGTCACATTCAAACAGTAACTGTTGTTACTATGTGACTGTTAAAGAAAAACAGGCCATGAATTAGAAAACAATTAGTGGTCAATGGTAGGGTTTGCAGGTAAGAAAGAGACCATGTACATATAATCTCAAAGAATTATTTGGAAGTGTTGGAATAGAATTCATGACCATATGTTCCACATACTAGGCATGTGTATGAATAAAAACCAAGGATTACTCACATTCATTTTTTTTCCTGAGGCTACATATCTCAAACAAGGAAAATAGCAGTCCTGTTAGGCAGGGCCACACCATTTTACCCAGATCTTCAACATCAGCTAAACAAGAGTAACTACAGTAATTTTGTTTCATGATAGGGTCACTGCTTTATTCAGATTACTGAATGTGCTGGTCTGTGTACCCCAAAAAATGGCCACTCAGAACATCTGTGGATCACCAAAAATTGATTACTCCACATTGCTATTCTCAAATACGGTGGAATAATGAAAGCTGTCACCCTTGTCCTTTCCCTGCTTTCTGCACTTTCAAATCATTAGCTTCAAAGATTTTCAGTGAACTCAATTCTTGCACAGGTCCCTCTTCATGTTTATGTCCTTGCAAAAAGCCAGAGAGACTGAGGGACACTCAGTAACTGCTCCATTTTTCCTTCTTATTAGGCCCATCCTAGAAAGAGGTATTGGCTATCTTTCCAGCACTGGGCAGCAGAGGCAGGTTTACATGTTCAATGAAATTCTCAATTACATAGCAGGAGGCAACAAGCCTGGGCTACAGGAGACACTGCTCTACACAGAAATCAATAATCAACAGCTCTTGAGAGAAAAGGAATGAAACAATTAATAACCTAGACACATTAGAGAGCAGGAACAAATAGATAAAAGCAGCAATGCCCTTAAACATGTTCAAAATAATAGCAACATGTGGTATTTTTAAAGTGATAAACATGTATTTTTCCAGATAAAAAACTGAGCTATGCCTGATGTTGGTGGCACACACCTTTAGTACCAGCACTCAGGAAAAAAGTGGCAGGCAGATCTCTGTGAGTTTGAGGCCAATCGGGGCTACAGAGTGAGTTCCAGGAAAGTCTCTTGACAGAGAAATCTTGTCTCAAAAAAAAGTTAGGTATATTGCCTTTAAAAAAGAGTGGAACATTCTCTAGTAGAGGGTTATCATTAATAACAGAGAAGTTGATTTTCCCAAATACACTGTTGGCTGCTGTGATCTGTAACCTGACCAACAGAGTTACAGTCAATGGCCTTTTTCTCAAACCTATGAGCTTACATAACTGTGTTAAGCAGGGCTGAACTTATCTGCATAGGAGTTTCCTAATTGAAAATTCAATATCCTTTGGTGCAAGTTGACTTTCCCAAATTGTACACACACCAGTCTGGTCTGTCTTCATTCACAAATCTTCAATCAGTACATGCTGGGAAATTACAAAACCACTCCACCTGCTACAATCTGGTTTGCTTTCATAATGGTGACTCCAGCAGCTCATTGCCTACCCTGTTTCTCCCAGCAGTGTAAACAATGAACTATCCCTTCTATTCTGTCTGAAGATAGGAACCATGTTCCACATTCAAATCTTTTTGCTTTTACTGTAATGGATATGCAACTACATGACTCAAATGGATACTTTTGAAACTCTGAGGTGATACAATCATTTAATTTAAGATTTGTAATGTGTAATATAGAGTACAGGAAAGTCATTACCATAGAAAGGAACAGATTAGGACCAAGGCCTCTTGTGTCAACGTAAGAGAGCTTGTTTCAGGAACATTTTTAACAGGATTGAAATGCAGCTGTTCTAAAATTAAAATGCCTTCCAAGAGAGAAATCACTCGACACACTTCAGAGATAAATAAAGAAAAAATCTATTTAAGAATAATGTGCATCCATCTCCAGCTAATGCTAAAAGAAGAGCCAGCATAGAAGAGATTCTGCATTGAACATTTGCTAATCATCATTGTGACATTCAGGTTCAGTCTTCAGGTTATACTTTCAGCTGTTTAAATAGGGACAGAAATCTACAATTCTACTCACTTAGACAGAGGGGAGACTTACACAGCAAAAACATTTCCAAAATCATTTCTTTTGTTGTTGTTGTTGTTGTTATTGTTGTGACTTGGTTTCTCTGTGTAGCTTTGGAGCCTGTCCTGGAACTCACTCTGTAGCGCAGGCTGGCCTCAAACTCACAGAGATCCTTCTGCCTCTGACTACCAAGTGCTGGGATTAAAGGCATGCACCTCCTGTTCACAGCTCCAAAATTATTTGTTAAGTACCCCAGTAATGTGAAACAGCAGGATCTTCTTCAGTGACAGGGTTCTGAGGTGAAGGTCACAAAAGATGAGAAAGAGAGGAAAAGTATAAGGTAGAAAATATAAAAGCTGTGGTGTGGAGGTCTTACACTAAATATGTCTCATGTCACCTAGCTTCTTAAGAAGAATAGCACCTGCGATACTACTTCCAGAGATGAAATGAGAGGGAATGGGGAAATTCTAGAAAGTAACATAGAATGGAATATACTCAAAGAGGAGGCTAATCAAGCAATGCTGCACAAGGGAATACAGGGTATCTCAAGAACATTACTGGGCTGGAGAGATGACTCAGAGGTCCTGAGTTCAATTCCCAGTTCCCACAATGTGGCTCAAAAACATCTGTAATAAGATCTGACACGCTCTTCTGTATACATAATAAATAAATAATTCCTTTTTTGTTCTTTTGTTTTTTCGAGACAGAGTTTCTCTTTGTAGCTTTACACCTTTCCTGGAGCTCACTTGGTAGACCGGGCTGGCCTCAAACTCATTGAAATTCACTTGGCTCTGCCTCTTGAGTGCAGGGATTAAAGGCATGAACCACCACTGACTGGTAATAAATAAATAATTCTTAAAAAAAAAAGAACATTACTGACTAAGCCCACAATGAACTGTGGACTGTTAACTATAGCCCTATGTTTGGGAAAGAGTTGGTTTCAGTATCTGAAGTAACCCCACCACAAATGTCCTGGTTCCAGTCCATTGCTAGCTCTCCAAAGTATATTCTTGGTTTTCAGGAAGGAGCTGTTTTATTAGCAGTACACCAGGCCCTGAGGGAAAGCTTCTTATTCCAAGATCCAAGGCACAAGAATTTTCCTAATCTATGTCTGAGGGCATAAATGAAAGCCATGCTTGATCTGGCAATTCCTTAACACATTAGTGCTTTATTTTTCTTTCTTTCTTTCTTTCTTTCTTTCTTTCTTTCTTTCTTTCTTTCTTTCTTTCTTTCTGTATTTTCATGACAGATTTTTACTGTGGAGCTTTGGAGCCTATCCTGGAACTTGCTCTGTAGATCAGGCTGGCCTCAAACTCACAGATATCAATCTGCCTCTGCCTCCTGAGTGAGTGCAGAGATTAAAGGTGTGCACCACCACCACCACTGTTAGTATTTAAGTGGCACTAGGAACACGTCCTGAACACAACAAGACCCCAGAAGATTTTTATTAAAGAGGATAGAGGTGACAGGCCTCTGTGACACACACTTGGGGGGAGAGAGATAAGGTGGGGGGACTGAGAGACTCATGCAAATGGCACCGGCTTTTTAAAGGTTGGGATGCCCATGCATACAGGAACTCCTGTGGGTACTCCAGGCATGCACGTAGATTACATGGCTGCACTCAGTCAGGTCAACAAAGGGAAGAAAACAAATGGGGCATTATTGAGAGCCAGTGGTAGTGGAAGTCCATGAGCATATACAGCAGCGACAACTAGTGTTCAGAAGGTCAACCTATCAGAACTAAGGGTTCTGTTAGAGGAAACCATCATGCAAGGTGTCATGGAATTACTGTCTTTTGAACGAACTGGCTGTTTCTTGTTGTAAACTTCTTGTGCAGTAACAGCTATGAATCTCGCCATTTACCATGCATCTCCATGTTACCTGTACATGAAATCTCACAATTGCATCTCAGTCTTGGCTACAGCTTACCCTAAATATTTGGGGTAATTGAACAACTGTCCCCAGCTGTGTTTATTTATCATTAACATATATCTGACTAGGGCCATTCTCTGGACAAAAGTATTTCAACAAACACCAGACCCTAATTTAAGAGATTTACCAATCACATTCCTGGGTGATGTTTTAGCCTTTTGCTAGATACTGAGTTAAGGCAGTAGCTTCCCACTGGCTGAAGGAGATTGCCTCCAGGCCAGGCAAGCAATAGGTGCCAAGCTTCTTTCTTGTAAAAGTTAAGTTTTTAATTCCTACTCAGCCAGGTGATATTCCTAGATTTTCTCCTCAGCAATTACTCTGAGTTAAAGTGTTTTACTAACCACAAATACTACACACTCTGACATAGGTTGCTTAGCCACCTAACAACATGCTCTGACATAGGTTGCTTAGCCACCGAAAGTGTGTCACCTCTCTATCAGAAAGCAGCTGAAGCTGAGATGAGTGGGAAAACTGGCAACAAAGACAGTTTACTTTCTTGTGATTTATTCTGACTTTTAATTGTTTAACATTCTACCTAGCCATTTCTAGATTATAGTTTGAGCACACAAATTTCCTATTTGATCTTAGCCTTTAGTTGACTCTACCAGAGAACTCCCCTTTAGTCATTCCCCTTTTTGGTTGTAATTGGAAGCTGACCATCACTTTATGTGTGAGTCCTTATCACCTCTCTCTGAGACCCTGGAAACTTCAAGCCTCACATTGGTTTACCAAAGAATTACTGTGTGGGTATATATACTGGTTCTCTGAGAGCAATGGGAGAACTGATGGGGAAGAACAAAGATGAGGATGGAGATGGAAAGAACTAGGTAGAATGATGAGAGAATAGCAGGAGGGACAGAGAACAGAACAGTAGGAGAGTCCAAGAAGAGCTAAATAAGAGAGCAGAAAAGAAACTGTACAGATAGAATCACCATAGAAGAATAAAGTGAATGGACTAAAGAACTCAGTGTGCTTAGCTTCATTGAATATCCCTCAGATTAGAATTCTCAGCTGGTTGGTAGACTCTTTCCACAGACCCTGGGAGCAAACAATATAGGCTGGACCTCTTATTGTGTGTG
>NW_023413735.1:0-20376 GCF_903995425.1 Onychomys torridus | reverse complement strand
TACCCAGAAATGAACTGTTGCTTAAAGTAGAGTGAAATCTTTGGGATTTAGGTATTTTTTTGAAGGGAAAATCAACCCAGAGTTTCTTTACAAGTTAAGCACTCTGGTTTCTAGCAAGATACAGCCTCCGGCTTTCCAGTGTTTCCTATACTGCACGAACAGTTATCTTGTTCATAAAATAAGAACTGAGGTTTTTACACACAAGGAACATAGCTTAAGGAACTGAGTGAAGAGCAGCTAATCTTACATGGCATGTGCTTCTCTTGCTGGGAAGAGACAAGAGGGCTGTATGCACTCTCTTTTGCAATGAGTGTCTGGGTTTACCCTAAAAGAACTGTTGCTTTTAGCAAGACTGAAAGCATGGGATTAACCTCTGTTTAAAAAGGGAAATTCAAACCAGAGTTCCTACACATGCAATTAGAGCAAGAAGCATGCTCCTGCTTTCCAGTGTTTCCAATAGATTAAGAACAGTGTGCTTGCTCAGAACTAAAGAACTAAACTTTCTACATACAAGGGACATATGTACTTTAACTCTGCTTATTAAACTGAGATAAGAGCTGCTAGTCTTACAACGCATGTGCTTCTCTTGCTGGGAAGTGACAAGAGGGCTGTCTGCACTCTCTTTAGCAATGAGTGACTGGGTTTACCCAAAAAGAACTGTTGCTTGCAGGAAGACTGAAAGTATGGGATTAAACTCCATTTATGAACAGAAAATCAAACCAGAGTTCCCATACATGAAATTGGAGCAAGAAGCATGCTCCTGCTCTCCAGTGTTTCCAATACAGCAGAAATAATGAGCTTGCTCAGAACAAAAGAACTGTGCTTCCAAAATCCAAGGGCCATATCTAGTTAAACTGTGCTTAGGAAACTTAAAGGAACACCAGCTCATCTTACATCAAAAGTGCTGCTCTTGCTCAGAAGAGACACAAGGGCTCTTTGCACTGTGTATCTCAATTGGAGCCCAAGAGTGACTGGGTTTACCAGAAATGAACTGTTGCTTGTAGGAAGACTTACATCCTGGGATTAAAGGCGTGTTTTTGAAGGGAAAATCAATCCAGAGTTCCATTACAAGGAACACACTCTGGTTTCTAGCAAGAAGCATGCTCCTGCTCTCCAGTTTTTCCAATGGAGAAGGAGGAGTGAGATGGTTCAGAATAAAAGAAGTGAACTTTGTGTACACAAGGGACATATGTAGGTCAAATCTGCTTATGAAACTGAGAGAAGAGCAGCTAGTCTTACAACACATGGGCTTCTCTTGCTGGGAGGGGACAAGAGGGCTGTCTGCACTCTGTTTCTCAGTGAGTGACTGGGTTTACCCAAAAAGAACTGTTGCTTGTAGGAAGACTGAAAGCATGGGAACATCCTCTGTTATGAAGGGAAATTCAAACCAGAGGTCCCATACATGAAATTGGAGCAAGAGGCATGCTCCTGCACTCCAGTTTTTCCAATACTGCAGAAACAAGGAGCTTGCTCAAAACAAAAGAACTGTCCTTCCTAAACCAATGGGCTATATCTAGTTAAACTGTGCTTAGGAAACTGATACAAACACCAGCTCAACTTACATCAAATGATCGTGCTCAGAATAGACACGACGGCTCTTTGCACTGTGTATGTCAATTGGAGCGCAAGAGTGACTGGGTATACTAGAAATGAACTGTTGCTTGTAGCAAGGCTGACATCTTGAGATTAAAGGAATTTTTTAAGGGAAAATCAACCCAGAGTTCCATTATAAGAAACCAACACTGATTTCTAACAAGATGCAGCCCCCAATTTTCCAGTTTTTCCAATAGAGAAGGCACAGTGAGCTTGCTCAGAACAACAGAACTGAGGTTTTTACATAAGAATGGCTTATGAAATGGAAAGAAGAGCAGCTAAACTTACATTGCATGCCCTTCTCTTTCTGGAAAGAGACAAGAGGTCTGTTTGCACTCTGGATCTCAATGGGTGACTGGGTTTACCTGAAAGGAACTGTTGCTTGTAGGAAGACTGAAAGCATGGGATTAACCTCTGCTTAAAAAAGGAAATTCACAGCAGAGTTCCCTTACATAAAATTGGAGCAAGAAGCATTCTGCTGCTTTCCAGTGTTTCCCATAGAACAAGAATAGTTAGCTTGCTCAGAACAAAGTAATTAAACCTTCTACACACAAGGGACATGTGTAGTTTAACTCTGCTTATGAAACTGAGATAAGAGCAGCTAGTCTTACAATGCATTGCTCCTCTTACTAGGAAGAGACAAGAGGGCTGTCTGCACTGTGTTTCGCAATGAGTGACTGGGTTTACCCAAAAAGAACTGTTGCTTGTAGGAAGACTGAGAGCATGGGATAAAACTCTGTTTATGAATGGATAATCAAACCAGAGTTCCCATACATGAAATTGGAGCAAGAAGCATGCTCCTGCTCTCCAGTGTTTCCAATACAGCAGAAAGAGTGAGCTTGCTCAGAAGAAATGAACTGTGCTTTCTAAACCCACGGGCCATATCTAGTTAAACAGTGCTTAGGAAAATGATACGAACACCAGCTCCTCTTACATCAAAAGCGCTGCTCTTGCTCAGAACAGACACGAGGGCCCTTTGCACTGTGTATCTCATTTAGAGCCTAAGAATGACTGGGTTTACCAGAAATGAACTGTTGCTTGTAGGAAGACTTACATCCTGGGATTAAAGGCATTTTTTTGAAGGGAAAATCATCTCAAAGTTCCACTACAAGGAACACACTCTGGTTTATAGCAAGAACCATCGTCCTGCACTCTAATGTTTCCAATAGAGTAGGAAGAGTGAGATTGCACAGAAAAAAAAAGTGTGCTTACTACACACTCGGGCCACATCTAGATCAAATCTGCTTAGGAATCTCATGAGACCAGAAGCTCCTCCTCCATCCAATATGCTCCAATGGCTGGAATACACGCGAGGGCTCTTTTCACTGTTTATCTCAATTGGAATCCAAGAGTGACTTGGTTTACCTGAAATGAAGTGTTGCTTGCCGGGAGACTGGCATCATGGGATTAAACTATGTTTAGGAAGGGAAATTCAACCCAGAGTTTCCTGACAATATACACACTCTGCTTTGGCGAAAGAAGCACGTCCTGCTTTCCAGTGTTTCCAATACAGCAGGAACAGTAAGCTTGCTCAGAACAAAAGAACTCAGTTTTTTACATTTAAGGGACATAACTAATGAAACAGAAAGAAGATCTGGTAATCTTACATTGATATGCTTCTCTTTCTAGGAGGAGGCAAGAGGACTGGTTGCACTGTGATTCTCAATGGGTGACTGGGTTTACCGGAAAAGAACAGTTGCTTGTAGGAGACTGAAAGCATGGGATTAACCTCCGTATTTGAAGGGAAATACAAACAGTGTTCCCATACATGAAAATGGAGCAAGAAACATGCTCAGGCTTTCCAGTGTTTCCAATATAGTAGGAAGAGTGAGGTTGCTCAGACCAAAAGAACTGTGCTTTCTAAACCCATGGTCCATATCTAGTTAAACTGTGCTTATGAAACTGACACAAACACCAGCTCCTCTTACATCAAATGCACTGCTCTTGCTCAGAAAAGACATGAGGGCTCTCTCTTTGCTCTGTGTATCTCAATTGGAGCCCAAGGGTGACTGGATTAAGCAGAAATAAATTGTTGCTTGCAGGAAGACTGACATTTTGGGATTAAAGGTGTTTATTTTTTTTCGAAGGGAAAATCAACCCAGAGTTCCAATACAAGTAATGCATACTGGTTTCTAGCTTGATGCTGACTCCTGATTTCCAGTGTTTGCAATACAGTAGGAAGAGTGAGCTTGCTCAGAACAAAAGAACTGAGGTTTTTACACAAAAGGGACGTAGCTTATGAAACTGAAAGAAGAGCAGCTAATCTCACCTTGCCTGCGCTTCTTTTGCTGGGGAGAGACATGAGGTATGTTACTACTGTGTTTCTCAGTGGGTGAGTGGGTTTATCCGATGGAACTGTTGCTTGTAGGAAGACTGAAAGCATGTGATTAACCTCCGTTTATGAATGGAAAATCAAGCTAGAGTTCCCATACATGAAATTGGAGCAAGAAGCATACTCCTGCTTTACAGTGTTTCTAATAGATTAAGAACAGTGAGCTTGCTCAGAACTTAAGAAATAAACTTTCTACACACAAGGGATATATATAGTTTAACTGTGCTTATGAAACTGAGATAAGGGCAGCTAGTCATACAACCCATGTGCTTCTCTTTTTGGGAAGAGACAAGAGGGCTGTCTGCACTCTCTTTCACAATGAGTGACTGGGTTTACCCAAAAAGAACTGTTGCTTGTAGGAAGACTGAAAGCATGGGATTAACCTCCATTTATGAACGGAAAATCAAACCAGAGTTCCCATACATGAAATTGGAGCAAGAAGCATGCTCCTGGTCTCCAGTGTTTCCAATAGAGTAGGAAGAGTGAGCTTCCTCAGAACAAAAAAAGTGTGCTTCCTACACACTCAGGCCACATCTAGTTAAAATCTGCTTAGGAAACTAATAAGACCAACAGCTCCTCCTACATCCAATATGATGCACTTGCTGGGATCAGACGGTAGGGCTGATTGCACTGTGTATCTCAATTGGAGCCCAAGAGTGAGTGGGTTTGCTTAAAATGAACTGTTCATTGTAGGAAGACTGACATCTTGCAATTAAAGGCCTTTTTTGAAGAGAAAATCAATGCACAGTTCTCTTGCAAGAAACACTTTCTGGTTTCTAGCAAGATGCAGCTTCCTGCTTTCCAGTGTTTGCAATACAGCAGGAACTGTGAGTTTTCTCCGAACAAAAGGACTGTGCTTCCTATACACACGGGCCATATATAGTTCCACTCTGCTTAGAAAACGGATAAGAAACATCAGCTCCTCTTACATCCACTGCCCTGCACATATTGAGAACAAAGGCGAGCGGCCTTTTCACTGTGTATCTCAATGAGAGCACAAGAGAGACTGAGTTAACCCGAAACAAACTGTTGCTTGAAGGAAGACTGACAGCATGGGCATAAACTCCATTTAGGAAGGGAAATTCAACACAGAGTTTCAACACACTCTCCTTTGGAGCAAGAAGCATGTTCTGCTTTCCAGTGTTTTCAATACAGGAACAGTGAGCTTGCTCAGAACAAAAGAACTGAGGGTTTTTTTTGTTTTTTGTTTTTTGTTTTTTTAGAAAATACTAAAATATTTTAATGATATGACAAAGAAAATAGCTACTCTAGGGTAGTTAGAGGTCACAATGTTTTTCCTTTAGTTTAGCATAATAAATATATTTTTTAGGTAGAAATGAATGAACACACATAGAAGAAGGACGAACTTGGGGATATAAAAGAAGCAGGAATAAATCAGGGTGCATTAGGACTCTAACAGGAATGGCTAGGCTTCTTACTTCTGAATCCAGAAGGATGCTGGGACCTGGAAGGCAGACTTTGGTAGCCCCTGTGGTTTACAAGTTCACGTTCCTACAGTTCTATAGCACATAGCCTGGACCACAGTTCCCACACTTTTCAACATTTCCAAAGGGAGACTCAAGCTCTGCCGTCTTCAGTTCTTCAAGGACTAACAAAATCACTCACTGGTGTTAATTCTCTCTTTAAAAAAAGTTACGGCACACAGTGACCACACTTAGACACTATCTAAGGCATCTCTTAACTTCGTGATGACTACTTCTATCACCCATGTCTAGTGCTCTCATGGACCACGCAGGAAGAGCAACACTCTCGGGGCCAAGGGGAAATGCTGAAGAACGGGCTCCTTTTCCTAGTTCTAGTTAATAAACTTACGTGAGAATCCATAAGGACGACTATGGTCACATTGGATAGAAAGGCTGATGTAGAGGTTAGCAAGTCTGCAGTGGACAGAGAGAAGTCAAAGAGAGGGAGAGGAGTAATTGAAGGAGGAAAAGGAGGGAAGAAAAAAGAAAAGTACAGTTAAGAAAGAATGGGAGAGGATACTGCACACCTTGACAGTCACTATGTTCTTGTTTCATGGCAGCTTTAGCTTTGAATTTTATGTGATCTAAAGTTAAAGTTTGTGGGTTGCACAATCCTTTGTTTGCCCTTGTTGATGGATTATTTCCTGCTTTCCTGAGTTTTTAATGGAAACAATTCTATCATATAAGAAACTACCTCACTTGTTTCTATTCCCTGGCATCATACATGGAAAAATACAGCCTCATGGAATTGTCTCCTCCAGTGTGGCCTTTAAAGGAGAATATAAGGGAAGACAGTCCTCGAATGAGTATTATAACCGTGGGGTGAAGTGGGGAGGAGGGGCAGAGGGGGCATGTCTAAATTCATGTCCAATCTTTGAAGATTATTTACTAATGTTCATGAATAAAGACATAGTTACCCTGAAACGTATAAATTTTTTAGGTCATTTGGTTTTGCATTACTAAATTCAACATGATTATAGGGAAAGGATATCTAACATTGTCTAAATTACCCAAACAGAATTCTGAATCAAGAAACCTCACTGGTTCCTATGCTTTGAAAGACTACACTGGAAAAAAGTCTGTCACCTAAGAAACAGAAATAGTTACTCATAGAGAAGCAGGATTTTAGAAGTGATAGATCTGGAAGATGGTGACTGCTCTGCTTTGCATCTGAACACCTGACTCAACCAGTCTGTAAGCAGGAGATGCAACATGTTTTGCCTTGGCTGGTGCTTAAAATCAGTGAACAGATGTATTTGAAATGAATTTTCAGACTGAAGTTACTTTCTAGCAATCCAAATTGCTTGAAGTAATGGGATTCGGAAGCATGGGAAAGTCTTTTATGGTCATCACTCCCCACCATGGATAGGCACACCTTTCTGAAGTTCTGATCTTGGGTCACACAGTAAGTGGCACTTTCCTTATGGTGTGACTTTGTCACTAGACCTAACTGATTACAGGCCATAAGATCTGTGGTATAACCTGTTATCATCCATATATAGGTCCTATGCCCAGCTGTGAGCTCCCATAGGCACAGGGGTTTCATCTGATGTCTACTGCCTGAATAGCCATAGTCCTTTCAGTCACTTTGAATAAAGCCCATGCACTTCTGTTTCTGTCTATCACCAAGAAGCTAAGAGCAAGCTTTCAGAGGTAGCTCCAAACGTGGCAAGGATGGTAGAAAACAATATTAAAGTGAAAATTGGATTTGGTCCCTACATTTAACATGTACAACATTCAAAGTATTTAGTACCCAGAAGAACACAGAGGAATTGCAGTTACACAAGTGTGAACCTTGAAGTATGGTCACCAGGGGCATCTTGCCTCCACAGTGCTACTAATTGGTGACAATGAGTGAGTAGCTGCCTCCATGCACTTCTGCCATGACAAATGCTGTCCTCTGCTAAACTGAGACAGAGTAGGCCTTTTCTCCCTTAATTCTTCTTACCAGATGTTTGGTTGCAGTGATAAGAAAGTAATTAACGCAGGCATTATCACTGACATTGCATCGCTAGCTTCAGACCTCTGGAGAACTTAGGTTTTTACACACAAGGGACAAAGCTTATGAAACTGAAAGAAGAGCAGCTAATCTTACATTGAATGCACTTCTCTTGCTGGGAAGAGAGAAGAGGTCTGTTTGCACTGTGTTTCTCAATGGGTGACTGGGTTTACCCAAAAAGAACTGTTGCTTGTAGGAAGACTGAAAGCATGGGATTAACCTTGATTATGAAGGGAAATTCACACCATTGTTCCAATACATGAAACACACTCTGCTTTGGACCAAGAAGCATGCTCCTGCTCTCCAGTGTCTCCAATAGAATAGGAAGAGTGAGCTTGCTCAGAAAAAAAAAAAGACTAGTGCTTCCTACACACTCAGGCCACATCTAGTTCAAATCTGCTTAGTACTCTTCCAAGAATCACACTCTGGTTTCTATCAAGATGCAGACTCATGCTTTCCAGTGTTTCCAATACAGCAGGAACAGTGAGCATGCTCAGACCTAAAGAACTGAGGATTTTATACACAAGGAACATAGCTTACGAAGCTGAAAGAAGAGCAGATAATCTTACATCGCATGTGCTTCTCTTACTGGGAAGAGCCAAGATTTCCGTTTGCACTGTATTTCTGAACGAGTGACTGGGTTTACCCGAAAAGAACTGTTGCTTGTAGGAAGACTGAAAGCATGGGATTAACCTCCGTTTATGAAGGGAAATTCAAACAAGAATTCCCATACATGAAATTGGAGCAAGAATCATGCCCCTGCTTTCCAGTTTTTCCAATAGAATAGGAACAGTGAGCTTGCTCATGACAAAAGAACTAAACCTTCTACACACAAGGGACAGATGTAGTTCAACTCTGCTTATGAAGCTGAGAGAGGAGGAGCTAGTCTTACAATGCATGTGCTTCTCTTGCTGGGATGAGACAAAAGAGCTCTCTGCACTCTGTTTCTCAATAAGTGACTGGGTTTACCCAAAAGGAACTGTTGCTTGTAGGAAGACTGAAAGCATGGGATTAACCTCCGTTTATAAAGGGAAATTCAAACCAGATTTCCAATACATGAAACACACTCTGCTTTGGAGGAAGAGGCATGCTCCTGCTCTCCATGGTTTCCAATAGAATAGGAAGAGTGATCTTGCTCAGAACAAAAAAAGTGTGCTTCCTATACACTTGGGCCACATCTAGTTCAAATCTTCTTATGAAACTCATAAGACCAGCAGCTCTTCTTACATCCAATATGCTGCCCTAGCTGGGAACACACGGGAGGGTTTTTTTCACTGTGTATGTCAATTGGAGCCCAAGAATGACTGGGTTTACCAGAAATGAACTGTTGCTTGGAGGAAGACTGAAAGCATGGGGTTAAACTCCTGTTTATGAAGGGAAATTCAAACCAGAGTTCCCATACATGAAATTGGAGCAAGAAGCATGCTCCTGCTTTCCAGTGTTTCCAATAGAGCAGGAAGAGTGAGCTTGCTCAGAACAAAAGAACTAAACCTTCTACACACAAGGGACATGTGTAGTTTAACTCTGCTTATGAAACTGAGATAAGAGCAGCTAGTCTTACAATGCATGCACTTCTCTTGCTGGGAAGAGACATGAGGGCTGAATGCACTCTGTTTCTCTGTGAGTGATGGGGTTTACACAAAAACAACTGTTGCTTGTAGGAAGATAGAAAGCATGGGATTAACCTTCATTTATGAATGGAAATTCATACCAGAGTTCCAATACATGCAACACACTCTCCTTTGGAGAAAGAAGCATGTTCCTGCTCTCCAGTGTTTCTAATAGAGTAAAAAGACTGAGCTTCCTCAGAACAAAAAAAGTGTGCTTCCTACACACTTGGGCCATATATAGTTCAAATCTGCTTTGGAAACTCATAAGACCAGCATCTCCTCCCACATCCAATATGCTGCACAGGCTGGAATCACACGGGAAGGCTGTTTGCACTGTGTATGTTAATTGAAGCCCAAGGGTGACTGGGTTCTCAGAAATGAACTGTTGCTTGTGGAAAGACTGACATCTTGTGATTAAAGGCCTTTTTTGAAGAGAAAATCTACCAAGAGTTTTCTTGCAAGAAACATGCTCTGGTTTCTAGCAACTTGCAGACTCCTGCTTTCCAGTGTTTGCAATACAGCAGGAACAGTGAGCTTGCTCAGAATGGAAGAACTGTGCTTCCTACACAAACGGGCCAGATCTAGTTCAACTCTGCTTAGAAAATGTATAAGAAACAGCAGCTCCTATCACATCCAATGTGATGTGGATATCGCTCTGTGTAAATAAAGTTCTGATTGACCAGTGGCCAGGCAGGAAGCATAGGTGGGACAAGAGAGAAGAGAATTCTGGGAAGTAGAAGGCTGGAGAGAGACACTGCCAGCCGCTGCCATGAAAAGCAACATGTAAAGACACTGGTAAGCCACATGCCATGTGGCAATGTATAGACTAACAGAAATGAGTTAATTTAAGATAGAAGAAGTAGATAACAAGAAGTCTGCCCTGGCCATACAGTTTCTAAACAATGTAAGTTTCTGTGTGTTTACTTGCTTGGGTCTGAGTGACTGTGGGACTGATGGGTGAAAGAGATTTGTCCTGACTGTGGGCCAGGCAGGAAAAATCAAACTACAAATGGCGTCCAACGTGTTGGCAAGAATTTCCACCTAAAACCTGAGAAAAAAGATTCTAAAACAGAGCTAAAATCAGCTTCCTAGTTGTCAGTCTCAAATTAGCGGCAGCCTGCTGGTTTGAGCTACTGTGGCGGGTCCTGGCATGTGCATCTGACCTGCAGTGTGGCAGGAATGAGGAGTCTACAAGCAGTACTTTACTCTGCTGCATGGTAGATTTAGCCTTTTGGAGTTAAAAAAAAAGTTTCTGGGCTATGTGCTGCTTTGATAGAACTGCTTCTGATAGTTGATGGTACACATGGCTCCAGACCCAGAGCTGGTGGTAAACTATACCACCACCATGTTGGGAAGATGAGGTGGGCAGAGCCTGCAGCCACAGCGGCGTTTCAGTCTTACAAAGATGAATATTACACAGAGAATCTGTTTTGCCTTGTCTTTGGGATTTTTAACTGCAGAGAAAGATTTGATCATAAAAGCTGTTGAGTTAAACAAATATGTAAATTTTAAAGGTACCTTGACTTCAAAATTTGGATATAAGGATATGTTGCTTTGGAAAAGAGTCTCTGCTTTTGTTTCCACAGAAAGCCAGAGGCTATGGATTTGTTCCAGATTAAGATACATCAGGTTTGATCAGCCAAGACCACCTGAAAGGTCTTCAATGATACCATGGCCCAGATGATCCAACATCCAGAATGGTTTCAAGGCAACTGGCTCAGAGGTTCACCCTCATGGACTACTCCATAATCCTAAAATTTTCTTTGTGTCCCCATAAGATACAGTGTCCCACTCCAGCAGGAAGTAGTAAGAAAAACTACGCCCAAATTCCCAGCTGGCTTTGGAGATGGAATTGGATCACTCCTTCTCTAAACCCAAGCACATTGTTAAAAATAAAAGGTTAAGAGCTTCTTGTGTTCCAAATCAGAAGAGCCCTCTGGTGTGGGACAGAGAAAAACCACTATTTTATTTAAAACAGGTTGATTATAAATGCAATCTCTTTCTAAAAATAAAAAGGGGATATGATATAGATATGATAGGATGAAAGGGTAAATTAATGAACTTACTTCTAAAAGAGCAACAAGTCATTTAAAATGTTTTACATTGGTATAGATTTTAGTCTATTGATACAAACTTAAAGTTAATTTTGTTATACTGTGTGTATATTTCTAATCGTGTTTAAGGTATTATGTTTGTATAGATCATTTTAAATTGAAATGGATAATTAAAAATATATTA
The DNA here is from genome assembly GCF_903995425.1 of Onychomys torridus. Taxonomy (NCBI): domain Eukaryota; kingdom Metazoa; phylum Chordata; class Mammalia; order Rodentia; family Cricetidae; genus Onychomys; species Onychomys torridus. The sequence continues at coordinate 9,120 of NW_023413735.1, read as the reverse complement.
ATGATTAGTCATCTATGATAATCATACATGTAGCCATGTTAGTTAAGTCTTCTAGATATACATAGAGATATTTCAGATAGATGGTAATCTTCAAAGACTTCAAAGACCTACAGAATATGGCATTTAAAATACTTTTAAAATTTAGACTTTCTGGACAGTGAGACATGTCTGCTCCTGGCAGCACCGATTTACTTTAGAGAGGAGGATGGGCATTGAAGACACTTCATATCTTATCTTTACCTTGGCAAGAAACTGTTCTTGCCTGGACTGCTTGATTGACCTTGATTGACTGGACATGCAGGCCCCATAGAAAGGTGACCACTAAACTTTGCTTGACAAAATGGACCTTTAGGTTCCTGCTTTGCAGAGGAAACTGCCAGACATTCTACAGGACATTGAGAGAAGTGACTGAGAGACTCTAGCCCTGTGGGCTGAAGACAAATGGCCCAACTTTACAAAGGAACATTAGGTCACTGTCCAGGCTGCCAGGTGTCTACTCTTGCAAGACTCCCAAAAAATGCTTGCATCCTTCTCCCAGTTCTCAGGTAATATTATATCCTTCTGAGGTCTTTGATGTGGTTGAAGGCTAGATAGTTATAATTTCCTCAGTTATGATAAAAGATAAGTTAGATATAAAACCTTAGACTCACAAATATAAGATAGATAGGATATCTTCTTTAATATTGTAACTGTAATTCTTGCTTGATAATTGTTTTGTTATATGTAATTGTACTATGTAAAAGTTAAAACCTTCCTTCAAAACAAAAAAAAGGGGGAAGTGCTGTGGATATCGCTCTGTGTAAATAAAGTTCTGATTGGCCAATGGCCAGGCAGGAAGCATAGGTGGGACAAGAGAGAAGAGAATTCTGGGAAGTAGAAAGCTGGAGAGAGACACTGCCAGCTGCTGCCATGAAAAGCAACATGTAAAGACACTGGTAAGCCACAAGCCATGTGGCAAAGTATGGACTAACAGAAATGGGTTAATTTAAGATAGAAGAAGTAGATAACAAGAAGCCTGCCATGGCCATTCAGTTTCTAAACAATGTAAGTTTCTGTGTGTTTACCTGGTTGGGTCTGAGCGACTGTGGGACTGACAGGTGAGAGAGATTTGTCCTGACTGTGGGCCAGGCAGGAAAAATCAAACTACACCAATGCGCTGCACATGTTAAGAACCAAGGAGAGGGCCTTTTTCACTGTGTATCTAAATGACAGCACAAGAGGGTCTGGGTTAACCACAAATGAACTCTTACTTGTAGGAAGACTGACAGCATGGGCTTAAACTCCGTTTAGGAAGTGAAATTCAACACAGAGTTTCCTTATGATATACACACTCTGCTTGGAGCAAGAAGCGCGTCAAGCTTTCCAGTGTTTCCTATACAGCAGGAACAGTGAGCTTGCTCAGAACAAAAGAACTGAGGTTTTTACAGAGAAGCGACAGAGCTAATAAAACTGAACAAAGAGCAGCTAATCTTACATCATATGTGCTTCCTTGCTGGGAAGAGAGAAGTGGTCCGTTTGCACTGTGTTTTGCAATGGGTGACTGGGTTCACCCGAAAAGAACCTTTTGCTTCTAGGAAGACTGAAAGCTAGGAATTAAAGTCCGTGTATGAAGGTAAATTCAAACCAGCATTCCAATACATGAAACACACTCTGCTGTGGAGCAAGAAGCAAGCTCCTGCTCTCCTGTGTTTCCAATAGAGGAGGAAGAGTGAGCTTGCTCAGAACAAAAAAATTGTGCTTCCTACAATCTCAGATCACATCTAGTTCAAATCTGCTTAGGAAACTCATAAAACAAGCAGCTCCTCCAACATCCAATACGCTGCACTTGCTGGGAACATTCAGGAGGGCTCTTTGCACTATGTATCTCAATTGGAGCCCAAGAGTGACTGGACTGGGTTTACCAGAAATGAACTGTTGCTGGTAGGAGGACTGACAGCATGAGCTTAAACTCCATTTAGGAAGTGAAATTCAACCCAGAGTTTCCTTATGATATACACACTCTGCTTTGGAGAAGAAGCACCTCCTGCTTTACAGTGTTTTCCATACATCAGGAACAGTGAGCTTGCTCAGATCAAAAGAACTGAAATTTCTACACATAAGGAACACACGTAGTTTAATTGTGCTTATGATACTGAGATAAGGGCAGCTAGTCATACAACCCATGTGCTTCTCTTGCTGTGAAGAGACAAGAGTGCTGTCTGTACTCTCTTCAGCAATGTGTGACTGGGTTAAACTGAAAAGAACTGTTGCTTGTAGAAAGTCTGGAAAAATGGGATTAACCTCTGTTTATGAAGGGAAATTCAAACCAGAGTTCCAATACATGAAACACACTCTGCTTTGGAGCAAGAAGCATGTCAAACTTTCCGGTGTTTCCTATACAGCAGAAACAGTGAGCTTGCTCAGAACAAAAGAACTGAACTTTCTACACACAAGGGACATATGTAGTTTAACTGTGCTTAATAAACTGAGAGAAGAGCAGCTAGTCCTACAACCCATGTGCTTCTCTTGATGGGAAGAGACAAGAGTGCTGTCTGCACTCTCTTTAGCAAGGAGTGACTGGGTTAACCCGAAAAGAACTGTTGCTTGTACGATGTCTGAAAGCATGGGGTTAACCTATGTTTATGAAGGGAAATTGAAACCAACATTCCAATACATGAAACACACTCTGCTTTGGAGCAAGAAGCAAGATCCCGCTCTCCTGTGTTTCCAATAGAGGAGGAAGAGTGAGCTTGCTCACAACAACAACAAAAAAAGTGTGCTTCCTACACACTCGGCCCACATCTAGTTAAAATCTGCTTAGGAAACTCATAAGACAAGCAGCTCCTCCTCAATCAAATATGCTGCAAGGGTGACTGGGTTTACCAGAAATGAACCGTTGCTTGTAGGAAGAGTGACATCTTGCAATTAAAGTCCTTTTTTGAAGAGAAAATCAACCCAGAGTTCTCTTGCGAGAAACATACTCTGGTTTCTAGCAAGGGGCAGACTCCAGCTTTCCAGTGTTAGCAATACAGCAAGAACAGTGAGCTTGCTCAGAATGAAAGAACTGTGCTTCCTTCACACGGGACATATCTAGTTCAACTCTGCTTAGAAAATGGATAGAAACAGCAGCTCTTCTTATACCCAATGTGATGCACATGTTGAGAACCGAGGGGAGGGCTCTTTTCACTGTGTATCTCAATGAGAGTAAAAGAGTGCCTGGGTTAACCCGAATGAACAGTTGCTTATGGGATCACTGACAGCATGGGCTTAAACTCCGTTTAGGAAGGGAAATTAAACCCAGAGTTTCCTTACTCTATACACACTCTGCTTTGGAGCAAGAAGCACATCCTGCTTTACAGTGTTTCCAATAAAGCAGGAAGAGTGAGCTTGCTCAGAACAAAAGAACTGAGGTTTTTACACAAAAGGGACATAGCTTATGAAACTGAAAGAAGAGCAGCTAATCTTACATGGCATGTGCTTCTTTTGCTGGGAAGAGACAAGAGGTCTGTTTGCACTGTGTTTCTCAATGGGTGACTGGGTTTACCAGAAAGGAACTGTTGCTTGTAGGAAGACTGAAAGCATGGGATTAACCTCCCTTTATGAAGGGAAATTCAAACCAGAGTTCCCATACATGAAACACACTCTGCTTTGGAGCAAGAAGCATGCTCCTGCTCTCCAGTGTTTCCAATAGAGTAGGAAGAGTGAGCTTGCTCAGAACAAAAATTGTGCTTCCTACACACTTGGGCCACATCTAGTTCAAATCTGCTTAGAAATGGAAAAGAAAGAGCAACTCCTCTTACATCAAATGTGCTGTACATGTTGAGACCGGGGCGAGGGCCCTTTTCACTGTGTATCCCAATGAGAGCACAAGAGTGACTGGGTTAACCCAAAATGAACTGATGCTTGTAGGAAGTCTGAAAGCATGGGATTAACCTCCTTTTATGAAGGAAAATTCAGACCATAGTGCTCATACATGAATCAGAGTTGGCTTTAGAACAAGAAGCACGCTCCTGCTTTCCAGATTTTCCAATACAGCACAAAATATGAGCGTGCACAGAACAAAAGAACTGTGTTTCCTACTCTTACAGACCATATCTAGTTCAACTCTGTTTATGAAACTGATACAAACCACAGCTCCTCTTACATCCAATACTCTGCAATTGTTGTTAAGAAATGTATGAGCTTAGCCCACTGTGTATCTTAATTTGAGCCCAAGAGTGACTGTGTTAACCAGAAATGTACTGTTGCTTATAGGAAGACAAAGAGCCCAAGATTTAACTACGTTTCAGAAGAGAAATTCAGAACAGACTTCTCATACATGAAACTCACTCTGCTTTACATCAAGAAGTTTGCTCCTGCTTTCCCGAGTATGCAATACAGCATGAAACGTGAGCATGCTCAGAAAAAAGAACTCTGTTTCCTACACATATGGACCATATCTAGTTCAACTCTGCTTATGAAACTGATACAAACCACAGGTCCTCTTACATCCAATGCTCTGCAGTTGCTGGTGAGAAACGTGTGAGCTTCATGCACTGTGCATCTTCATTTGAACGAAAGAGATTCTGGATTAACCAGAAATGAACTGTTGCTTTTAGGAAAAAAAGGAGGCTAGGATTTAACTCCGTTTCCAAAGGGAAATTCAGAACATACTTCTCATACATGAATGTAACTCTGCTTTGGAGCAAGAAGAGGATCCCGCTTTCCAGAGTTTCCTATACAGCAAGAAACGTGAGCATGCTCAGAACAAAAGAACTGTGTTTCCTACACATACGGACCATATCTAGTTCAACTCTGCTTATGAAACTGATACAAACCACAGCTCCTCTTACATCCAATGCTCTGCATTTGATAGTGAGAAATGTGTGAGCTTCGTGTAGTGTGTGTCATCATTTGAGTACAAGAGTGACTGGGTTTACCAGAAATGAACTGTTGCTTGTAGAAAGACACAGAGCCTGGAATTTAACTCTGTTTCTGAAGAACCCAGTTTGCATACATGAAACTCACTCTGCTTTAGAGCAAGAAGCATGCTCCTGCTTTCCAGAGTTTCCAATACATCAGGAAACATGAGCATGCTCAGAAAAAAAGAACTGTGTTTCCTACACATACAGACCATATCTAGTTCAACTGTGCTTATGAAACTGATACAAACCACAGCTCCTCTTACATCCAATGCTCTGCATTTGCTACTGAGGAACGTGTGAGCTTCGTGCACTGTGTATTGTCATTTGAATGAAAGAGTGTCTGGATTTACCAGAAATGAACTGTTGCTTGTAGAAAGACAAAGAGCCCGGGATTTAACTCTGTTTCAGAAGGGAAATTCAGAACAGACTTCTCATACATGAAAGTCACTCTGCTTTAGAGCAAGAAGCATGCTCATGCTTTCCAGAGTTTCCAATAGAGCTGGATATGTGTGCTTGCTAAGAACAAAAGAACTGTGTTTCCTACACATACAGACCATATCTAGTTCAACTCTGCTTATGAAACTGATACAAACCACAGCTCCTCTTACATCCAATGCTCTGCATTTGATGGTGAGAAACGTGTGAGCTTCATGCACTGTGTATCATCATTTGAGCGCAAGAGAGACAGGGTTTACCAGAAATGAACTGTTGCTTGTAGAAAGACACAGAGCCTGGAATTTAACTGCGTTTCTGAAGGGAAATTCAGAACAGAGTTCTCATACATGAAACTCACTCTGCTTTAGAGCAAGAAGCATGCTCCTGCTTTCCAGAGTTTCCAATAGCTCAGGAAACAAGAGCATGATCCAAAAAAAAGAAGAACTGTGATTCCTACACATACAGACCATATCTAGTTCAACAGTTGCTACGCCCACAGCTGTGACACCTGTGTAGCTGTAGCAAGTATGCCGCTGCGCTGGGGCCCAGCAGCTGAAGGGTTGAGGTTGGAGCTTCCTGGAGCGTGGCCTCAGGCGGTTCCCCCCACAATCAGCAATCGTCATGCAGCCTGAGGATCCCAGGAAGCCCTGGAGAACAAAATGGCCTTGACAACAGTCCTTGTTGGCACTAATCATGATCTTTCTCTGTATGTCTTATCTGTGTCTTCTCCAGTTAACAGCACAACCAGTACAGGTCGGCACCAACATGACTGATCCAGGTCACCTGTACCCGGAGCACCTCCATTTATCAGACCAGTGTATAAGGAAGCTCAAAAGACTTCCTCAAATACATCTCTGGGGTCGTTCCTGTTTAGAGTAGAGCAGCGCGAGCTCTTGTCAGAAACAGCCAGAGAGCCCAAAAATGAAAGTAAAAAATAAAAATGTTACGAGGGAATAAACATAGCGTGCCAGATCCTTCTAGAGAGAAAGAGTTAGAGAAAAATTCCCCAGCACACACTTCCCAGGGGGTATACACAGTACTTTTTAGGAGGGAGCTGGTGGACAGCCCCTAGGTGGACCCCCAAAAGTGGAAGTTACCTAGAGCCACTCCCATATACAGGAAGTTATGATAAAGTTGGGAACAGATGGGTAAATTATGAGGAAAAAGAACAGCTTTGAAAGCAAATGGGTATATGATAGTAAAATATAACCCAGACTGGCAAGAGTTTGGCTCCCCACAGATGTGGTCACTGGCGCGAGACAGATTTCACAAAATTCTGAGATCATGCCCTCAGACAATAGCCGCGGTGAACTCCCGCTGCGGAAGTGATACACAAAAATAGATATGGATGTCTCTTGTTATTGTTTCTTGCTGATTCTGAGTAATTGTAAAAAATAATGGCCTGATGTAACCCCCTGCCAAGTTCCTCGATTGTAAAAGTATATAAGCATTGCCTATACAGAAGTAAAATTGCAGCAGCACATCAACACATGTGTCTGTCTGTCATTCTCCTCGCCGATTCCTGACTTCTCCTTGAGCCTTCTCCCTGGTTCTCCCGCAGTGGTGGTCTCCCTCTGGGTGGTCTGTGGCAAACAGTGCTTATGAAACTGATACAAACCACAGCTCCTCTTACATCCAATGCTCTGCAGTTGCTGGTGAGAAACGTGTGATCTTCATGCACTGTGTATCTTCATTTGAGCACTAGCGTGTCTCGGTTTACCAGAAATGAACTGTTGCTTGTAGAAAGACAGAGAGCCCGGGATTTAACTCCCTTTCAGAAGGGAAATTCAGAACAGACTTCTCATACATGAAAGTCACTCTGCTTTACAGCAAGAAGCATGCTCATGCTTTCCAGAGTTTCCAATAGAGCTAGAAACGTGGGCATGCTAAGAACAAAAGAACTGTGTTTCCTACACATACAGACCATATCTAGTGGAACTCTGCTTATGAAACTGATACAAACCACAGCTCCTCTTACATCCAATGCTCTGCATTTGCAGGTGATTAACGTGTGATCTTCTTGTACTGTGTATCTTCATTTGAGCACTAGCATGGCTCAGTTTACCAGAAATGAACTGTGGTTTGTAGAAAGACACAAAGCCTGGAATTTAACTGCGTTTCTCAAGAGAAATTCAGAACAGACTTCTCAGACATGAAACTCACTCTGCTTAAGAGCAAGAATTATGCTCCAGCTTTCCAAAGTTTCCAATACTGCAGGAAACATGGGTGTATTTAGAACAAAAGAACTGTGTTTCCCACATATATGGACCATATCTAGTTCAACTGTGGATATGAAACTGATACAAACCACAGCTGCTCATACATCCAATGCTCTGTAGTTAATACTGAGGAACATGTGAGCTTCCTTCACTGAGTATTGTCATTTGAACAAAAGAGTGTCTGGATTTACCAGAAATATACTGTTGCTTTTAGGAAGACAAAGAGACCAGGATGTAACTCTGTTTCAGAAGGGAAATTCAGAACACACTTCTCATACATGAAACTCACTCTGCTTTAGAGCAAGAAGCATGCTCCTGCTTTCCAGAGTGCTTCCAATAGAGCAAGAAACGTGAGCATGCACAAAACAAAAGAACTGTGTTTCCAACACATATTGACCATATCTAGTTCAACTCTACTTATGAAACTGATACAAACCATAGCTCCTCTTACATCCAATGCTCTGAAATTGCTGGTGAGAAATGTGTGATCTTTGTGCACTGTGCACTAGCGTGTCTCGTTTTACCAGAAATGAACTGTTGCTTGTAGAAAGACACAGAGCCTGGAATTTAACTCCGTTTCTGAAGGGAAATTCAGAACAGAATTCGCATACATGAAACTCACTCTGCTTTAGACCAAGAAGCACGCTCCTGCTTTCCAGAGTTTACTATACATCAAAAAACGTGAGCATGCTCAGAACTAAGAACTGTGTTTCCTACACCTACAGACCATATCTAGTTCAACTCTGCTTATGAAACTGAAACAAACCATAGCTCCTCTTACATCCAATGCTCTGCATTTGCTACTGAGGAACGCGTGAGCTTGGTGCACTGTGTATCGTCATTTGAATGAAAGAGTGACAGGGTCTACCATAAACGAATTGTTGCTTGTATAAAGACAGAGAGCCCGGGATTTAACACTGTTTCTGAAGGGAGATTAAGAACAGAGTTTGCATACATGAAATTCAATCTACTTTAGAACAAGTAGCATGCTCCTGCTTTTCAGGAGCATGATCAGAAAAAAAGAACTGTGTTTCCTACACATACAGACCATATATAGTTCACCTGTCTTTTTGAAACTGATACAAACCACATCTCTTCTTACATCCAATGCTCTGATTTCATAGTGAGAAACGTGTGAGTTTTATATACTGTGTGTCATCATTTGAGCACAAGAGTGACTGGGTTTACCAGAAATGAACTGTTGCTTGTAGAAAGACACAAAGCCTGGAATTTAACTGCGTTTCTGAAGGGAAATTCAGAACAGACTTTACATACATGAAACTCACTCTGCTTCAGAGCAAGTAGCATGCTCCTGCTTTCCAGAGTTTCCAATACATCAGGAAACATGAGCATGATCAGAAAAAAAGAACTGTGTTTCCTACCATGAAACTGATACAAACCACAGCTCCTCTTACATCCAATGCTCTGCATTTGCTACTGAAGAATGTGTGAGCTTCGTGCACTGTGTATCATCATTTGAAGGAAAGAGTGTGTTGATTTACCCGAAATGAACTGTTGCTCTTAGGAAGATAAAGAGCCCAGGATTTAACTCCCTTTCCAAAGGGAAATTCAGAACATACCTT
>NW_023413734.1:0-22820 GCF_903995425.1 Onychomys torridus | reverse complement strand
TCATTAGAGTTAACACTAATAACAACAGGGGAAAGTTTGTACTAGGCTCTTATGAGATTTCCTCTGCCAACAAAATTAATACAAACCCTTCACTTTATCCTCAGGCAGACACTTTGGACAAAGGCAAACGGCAGCAACATTCTTCACCAAAATATCCCCCAAACAATCCCTAGGATACATATTAATATTTTTCTTCTTTGAAACCTCCTGGACCAACCACCCACAGTCAAATCATAATCAGGACCACTGTGTTTCATGTTCATACTAGTATAGCCCATTAAGCATTACTAAAAGTATTCCACTGCTTTCCTAACCCAAAATACCAAAGTCCAAGGTCCTCCAAACAAAAATATGGTCAGACCCTTTTAGACCAATATCCCAATCCCTATTACCAACTTCTGTCTTAGGATGTTGATTGCTGTGAAGAGACACCATGACTATGGCAACTCTTATAAGGGAAAAATATTTAATTGGGTGGCATACATTTTCCAATGTTCAGTCCATTATCATCTTGGTGGGTCATGACAGCATATGCACTGACATAATGCTGTCTACATTTTGATATGCAGGCAACAAGAAGTAGTTTGTGGTAATGGGTGGCATTTTGAGCATATATGAGACCTCAAAGCCTGATTCCACAATGATAGACTTCCTTCAACAAGATCAAACCAACTCCAACAAAGCTATACCTCATAATAGTCCCACTCTGTTTTGGGCCCATTTTATTTCTAACCACAAAAACCTCCTAGCTATACTATTTACACTAAGTATGTGTTTCTGAAGATGGTAACATAAATTAGTAACTGAAGTATGAAGATACATATCCATTTTTCTATAGTGGGCTAGCCACTACAGAAAATTTTCTATTGGTAATAGATAGCCAATTAGCCTTTTCAGTAGGAAAAACTAGTTCTTCTTCTTTCAGCTGCCATTAACTAATAACCTGCACCTTATCATAAAGTGGTGGTACCCAATGAGATTTCCCCATTGTTGGGGATGTCTTTCTGTATGCTGTGAACGTGTTACTCTGATTGATTGATAAATAAAATGTTGATTGGCCAGTGGCCAGACAGGAAGTATAGTATAGGTGGGATAAACAGAAAAGAGAATGCTGGGAACAGGAAAGCTGAGTCATGAGTCGCCAGACAGGAAGATGTAAAAGTCCCAGTAAGCCACAAGTCAGTTGGCAACATATATATTAATAGAAATGGGTTAATTTAAGATGTAAGAACTAGATAGCAAGAATTCTGCCATGGCCATACTGTTTGTAAGTAATAGAAGTCTCTGTGTGTTTACTTGGGTCTGAGCGGCTGCAGGAGCTGGGTGGACACAGTAAATCTTCAACTCTACCCATCCATGATTGCATGTTAACATGTGTTTTCATTGCTCATGCTTTCTTTAGGCAGATGTATTGTTGGGATTTTATTGCTGAAGCATTTAGAATGTAGTTAGGAATTCAATTGGTTAAAGAAAGTCACAATAGTAAGTTCTTCTTTAATCTAAGACCTCACAAGACAGAGGCAGTTGTCTAGATTTACAATACTGGTCGCCATTTGCTTCCCATTAAGTATTCATTAAAAATTAGTTAGATGTCAATTTCCAATAAGATATTGCATGTTATTATTACACTCTTAGAAACAACCCACTGTGATGGTCATTGCTTTGGTTTGCAGGTGTCATAGCTGACTATACTCTATTGATTGCTCTTTTCCCCTGAGCTCCTTTTATAGAACCTTGTAGTACTGTGGAAGGTATTCCTCAGGGAGGAGTATTCTGAGATAAAATAAGAATATTAAATATATTTAAAAATACAGCACTGAAATATAAATAATAATTTAGAAATTGAACAGAAGGGCACATACCTGTCATCACAGTATTTGAGAGGTAGAGGAAGAGGGATTGATTATTCTTGGGCTACAAAGAGAGTTTGAGGCCAGGCTGGTGGCTATAAAACCCTGTCTCAATAAAAAAAATTATTATGTTTTAAATATAAACACTATTATATTAGTATATAAAATGTATATAATATATATTTACTTATATATTCCTCAGTTTCTCTACTTTCATTCTAGTAATATGGCCTACCACTAATTTATTCATCCTTGCAAAAGACAAGGGAATCCTAAGTCTGAGAAATTTAGCATTATTGCAAATGTCACACTTACAGATTGTGTAAAAATTAGAGAATAAGTACCTTCAGACATAAGTAACTGGAGATTACTACTCACAATGTGATAATTTAAAAAAATTGATACATTTATTCTCAGTGAGCAGCATTAAATGACAAGACTCTTGTGGTAGAAGACCTACATTCTACAGTCTTCAGTGTCATGTAATATTCTTCAAGACTATTTTTTTTATCTGAAGTGAGAGACACAGTAGTTTTTCCTCTCAAACATTTGCTATGCAAATACCCTTATAAAGTTAGTCCACATGTATATATGTATACACATATGCATTAAAAAACAATTAGTGATAAAGGTGGTCATGAATTTGAAGAAATGTAAAGAGGGGTTTATGGGATATTTTGGAGAAAGGAAGTGAGAAATATTATAATTAAATTATAGTCTCAAAAATTAAAAAAGATCGAAAATTTAGTCTACAGTAAGATATTTCCTATTATTTTAAGACATGAATCAGTAAACAACTGTCTCCAGTAAATTAAAAAATGGCACGCTAATTACTATAATTTTATACTAAATAATAAATCTATAATATGGCCAACATATCATTTTTGGTAAAAATTTTAAATATATTTTCTAATTTTATGATTTCAAAGATAATAAGTTTGTGTCATAGATCAATGACATAGTGTTTGAGTAGCATACATGAATTTCTTAGTTTAAGTATTAGGATCAACACCAAAAACCATGCACTTATTAATTTTGGAGAACACTTTTATATTTTACATTTATTTTCAGTGATCTAGTGAAGTAAAATACATAGTAGAATACTAGCACAAAATAAACTAGTTAAAAATTACTTTTGTGAATACACAAAATATTAGCCAGTTACAGCATTAACTAATGTGTGTTTGGCATGTTAGGAGAGAATACTGCTTTATTCCATTTATTAATGAAATATAGAAAAATGGACCAGATGATCTCCAAGGATTCCTTAAATGTAAAAGATTTAATCATAGCATGTTTTGGTTGTTGTTGTTGTTGAATTTTACAAAGAGTTGTCTGTTTTTTTTTCTCCCTGATGTAATTAGTTTCCCTTCCAATTCAATGAAAATTTGTAGTATCTAGTAGTAGTTAGTTTACATATACAGAAACAAAATAGAAACACTTTCCCACAGTAGGTTAATGTATGAAGAAAAGAATGACCATGTGGTGGGTATTCACATGCAGTTGTATCCCAAATAAGCTAAAACTGTTGTGAAAGTGATTCTCATTAATAACCTGAAAACCATTATGGAGCCAGTCTGTTGTTGACTTTGTATTGCTGTATTACCAAAATTACCATACATTTGCAGTTTAATGAAGGCCACATTTATTGTCCTACTATTTTTAATGGCTCCATTTCTAGGCTTGGCTTAGCTAAGTAGTTCTGTCACAAATCAATTGCAAGGTTACAGTCAAGTTATGTGGATGGCAACCCTTATTCACAATGGAATATGGGGGAAGCACCACAGATTCTTGAACCAATTTTATTTCCCTGTGTTTTGCAGAGTGAGGCTGCATTTTCCATTTGGCAATGTTAGGGCCTAATTTCCATTTCCTGATGCCTGTCGTTCTATAACATTGGACAGGTGCCTGACATTTGATCATGCTATTAAGTCTTTTCTGTACACTGATTTAAGCATCTAGTGGAAGAAGTCTTACCTACAATCAGCACTGTCCCTATTATGTTTACTTTAGTCAAAATAGGATATGATTTCTTCAACATTTTGTACAAATAAGCAATATGATTAATGTATGAACTCTTTCTTTTAGTCATTTTCAGTAAATGTGAAGGAAGTCATAGATGCCACTTTTATAATCACTGTGGAAAAATTCACAAAAAAGTTACAAGTAGATCTACTGTTTTATCAGCTATATCACTCACAGGCATATGACAAAAAAGACTCCACAGTCTACTCCATGGCATACTAGTTTAGCCATGTTCATTGCCGCACTGGTATAATAGCTGGAAATGTAATACAACCCTAAATGCCCCTTTCCACTAGATAAAGGAAATGTTGATATGCACAAGGTGTGTGTGTGTGTGTGTGTGTGTGCAACTTAAAGATAAATGAAATTTCAAGGAAAATAGAACAAACTTGAAAATATTATATTAAGTGAAGTGATTCAAACCCAGGAAAATATCACACAATCTCCTTTTTTTTTTGCAATTCCTATTTCTAAATCTTCAGGTGTGAGATATAATCAGCAGAAACCAAGAAACCAGGAAACCAGGACAGTAAAAAATGACCAAGGGTCAGGTATAGAGGGAGCTTTAGATGGAGGTTATAGTACATGGGTACTGTGAAGGGAAAATTATAAGAGACTGGAAGGATTAAACCTGGAAGTGAAGAAATAGATCAATAGAGAATGAAAGAGGAGGGTTGGGGATTTAGCTCAGTGGTAGATCGCTTGCTAGCAAGCACAAGACTCTGGGTTCAGTCCTCAGCTCTGAAAAAAGAAAAAAGAGAGAGTGAAAGAGGAAAGAAATATATCAATAATGATATTCAAAATGGCCATTTGGAAGACCATTACATCATGGTTATTTAAAAATACATACATATCATGGTTATTTTTATATATATATATATATATAATATATATATATATATATATATATATAATATATATACAGAGAGAGAGAGAGAGATAGAGAGAGAGAGAGGAGAGAGGAGAGAGAGAAGAGGAGAAGGAGGAGGGGGAAGAATAGATGCTAGATGATATACTTTGAATGAAGTTACATCACTTGTGGTGATGTCCCTCCACCAAGGAAATACATGATCTAACAAAAATTGCAGGTACCAGCCACTAAGAAATCTCCCCTTAAAGTTGTTGTTCAGTATAGTGAAAAAAAAAAATCTCAGCATGATATAAGTTGCTGTCTCCCAGAACCTGGAAATTAAAACTTATCATGAAATACACCATACTCTTTGATGCAGATTTGGAGAGCATCAAGCTGGAATTGATCTGGTAGAATTCTTTCTGAGAAGTAGCCCCCCCCATTTCTGTTATTATTTATTTATTTGATTTATTTATTTTACATCCCAGACGCAGCAGCCACTCCCTCCTCTCCTCCCTATCCTTTTTGGCCCTCCTCCCACCAAACCCTTCAATTACACCCCAACTCCTTGTTTGTTAGGAAAGGGGCAGGCATCCCATGGGCAACAGTAAGCATGGCATATTCAAGCTGCCATATGACCAAGCACTTCCCCCTTATGTTCAGGCTGGGCAAGTGTAAATGCCATGCCCCCGCCAAAGCACCAGAGAAAGCTCCTGTGTCCATTGTTAGGAGTCCCACAAATAGATCAAGACACTCAACTGTCAATATATATGCAGAAGGCCTAGATCAGCCTCATACAGGCTCCCTGGTTGTTGGTTAAGACTCTGTGAGTTCCCATGAGTAGAGCTAGGTATTTCTGTGGGGTTTCCTGTGATGTTGGTGCTTTAGATCTTAGCCAGTATGACAATTGTAAGTTGGAATCTCAAAGTCATTTTGATTTTCATTTCCCTGATGGCTAAGGATGAAGAACATTAGTTTAAGTTTCTTAGCCATTTGAGATTCTTCTACTGAGAATTCTCTGTTTAAGTCTGTACCCTCATTTTTTATTGGATTATTTTCGTTTTCTGATGTCTAGTTTCTTGAGTTATATCTGCATTTTAGAGATCAGTTCTTCTGTTAGATGTGGAGTTGGTGAAGACCTTTTCCCATTCTGTAGACTGCGGTTTTGTACTATTGATACTGTCCTTTGCCTTACAGAAGCTTTTCAGAGCACTAGTTTTTACAATACTGAAAGTTATCATGGAAACTTCTAACAGAGAAAATCACACAACCTCATCTTGACACAAATCCTGCTATGTGAAGTCAACTCTAACTATCTAAGGCATACCCTCTTTGATTCTGGTGACAGAGTCTATCCTCAATCTCCATTATCCCCTTACTCATAAAGTAGCCAATGAGAGAATAGGTCACATCCTTCTTTTTATTTGCCTTGAAGGTCTGGAATGAGGTGTTAGTGATCCACAGGGCTCATGAAGACAGGAAAGGGGACTTTACTGATAATTCCTGTGGAAGCTTTTGATAAGGTGATCTGTAAACCAAACCAATCCCATTGCTACCACTCTGAGATTGCAGAAGAACTGACTGCAGGGGGAATCTTCTATCCAAAGTCACCTTTCTGTTCCTTCTGTTCATATGGCTATTCCTAGTTGTTAGCTGGACTACATCTGCAGTTAACTAAAACCCAAACATCTGGACACATCTGTGAAGGCTTTTTTTTTTTTTTGTATAAAGTATTTGGAAGAAGGAAGTTTGCTTTCTTTGCCTGATTACTCTAGCTCTCACTAGCAAGTCCATTCTCTCACTGACATTAGATACCCCATCTTCAGTATTTTGGAATACTGAAGAGCAGAGGAGACAGTCAGTTTCATGATCTGAACAAATATTGGATTCTTGGACTTTCTGATGTCAGATAGTCATTTTTGGGCTTGCTGAATCACAGTTTGTAAACCATTCTAATACTCCATCCCACATATAATTTTTTTAAAGTTCTTTTTATAAGATTTTTTTGAATAAAGTTCTCTATGGAGATCTCTGATTATTACATTGCTGTGTAAAACTTCCAAGTTCCCTCCCATGTATCATCACTTGCACAGAGTTACTACTTTCTCAGAAACACTAAGTACCTTCATTCATTTTTATTACAGAAAACTATTTTAATTCTGGAAATAAAACAAATGAAACAAAATTAACACACAAATAAAAAACCTCAAGGGAGTTTGCATTCTTATTAATAGGTAATAGTCCTCAAACACAAAATGAACTATATGTTCTTCTTTAACATATTCTCCTCCCTCTGTTGTTTGTAATACATTTGTATTGGTTTTGATTAATTTTTTAAGAGAGAGAAAAACTATGATGTTGTATGGGTTGGTGGGGAGAATCTGGGAAGAGGTAGGGAAAGACAAAAATATTACCAAGCATATTTTATAAAACCTCAAAATAAATAAGTAAATTAAAGGAACAGAACACATAAATTAATAGCCATGTTATAATATTAGACTAGAGCCATGCATTGGGGGGTGAGTGCCTTTAATCCCAGCACTCAGGAGGCAGAGGCAGGCAGATCTCTGAGAGTTTGAGGTCAGCCTGGTCTACAAAGCAAGATCCATGACAGGCACCAAAACTATTGACACAAGCATGGTCTCTGAAATCTGTCATGTAGCATGGTGGATTGTCTTTACTCATTTGCATGGCAATTCTTTCTTGTTGTTATACTCTGACACAGGTGAAATATGACAAAAAGACAACAGTACACAATGGAAGTGGTTGGCCTTCCTCATTCTAGGGGTTCTAGATACTTGGTATGGTGATTTCAAAAAGAATGGCACCCATAGGCTCATAAATTAAATACATGGTCATTAGGGAGTAGTGCTACTTGACAGGGATTAGGAGATGTGGCATTGTTGCAGGAAGTGAGTCACTGGGGGTGGGCTTTGGGCTTTTAGATATTCAAGTCATATTCTCATCTCACTCTCTCTTCTAGATGCTTATGAATCCAGTTGTATAATTCTCAGCTATCCCTACAACACCATGTCTGCCTGTGTGCCACCACAATGACAGTAGACTAAATGTCTGAACTGTAAGCCAACCCCAATTATATGTTTTTCTTTATAATAATTGCTGTGGTCATGGTGTTTCTTCACAGTAATTGCACCCTTAGTAAGACACTTGGTTTTTCTAAAACTACATTTTGTTGAAGGATTGGAATAAAGATAGGAACTCATATTTTTTTTTTCCATTTTTTTTTTGACATGATGAAGATGTTTTACGATTTTTGCATCTTAGGCAAATGAAGACTTTGGGAATTCTTTAGAAGATTAAATTAAAGCACACAGACACAGATAAACAAAAAAGTAGAAATAAAGACTTAGAGTTTATACTATATTGTACTTCAAAGGTATTAATGGAGCATCTATTCAGAAAGCACAATATGTTTCTGTATATTTTCAGATATTTCAGGCAAATAAGGTCAGAATTTTTATATATTAATTTGATGTGTATTACTGCTCAAAAACTGAGGAAATTTCCATCCACCAAGAACATGACACATGAAGTCCTTGGAGTCTAATCCTCCCTAAGTTCTTCAGTCTCCTTGTTTTTCCTCATTGATATTAAGTCATAATGCCATAAATAATATTAAGTTATGAATAAAGGCAATTTTATTAAGTCTTTCCTTGTTCTAGTCTTTCATGTTTGGTTCTCTGAATACTGTCAATCAGAATTATCTATACTAAGGAGTTTCTGAATACAATAATCAAAACATTACAAATGGATAAAATTATTTCATTCTGTTTCTAATATTCTTATTAAAAAAATTTGAACCTAATATTCTTATACTTGCTTGACATCATTCCTTGTCCCCATATGTAAAACATTATTTGCTTATTGTATTAATCCCTGAATTTTCTCTACATATGACTTCATCAGTTACAAAATTAATTTATATATATATATATATATATATTAAAAGTTTCATATATATATGTATATAAATGCTATGGGATGTCATTCTGTACATTGTGAATATGTGTTGTTTTGACTGGTTGATAAATAAAATGCTGATTGGCCAGTAGGAAAAGGAAATAGGCAGGGAAAGCAGACAAGGAAAATTCTTGGCAGAGGAAGGCTGAGTCTGGAGTTGCCAGTCACAGAGTAAGCAAGACAACATGGCAGAACTGAGAAAAGGTACCAAGCCACATGGTTAAACATAAATAATAACAATGGGATGAGTCTGGTTAAGAGAGTTAGCTAGTGAGAACCTGAGCCATTAGGCCATATAGTTTGAAAATAATATAAACCTTTGTGTGTTCACTTGGTGTGAGTGGCTGCAAGACTGGGCAGGACACAGGAATTTTATAAGTGACTGTGAGACCTTGGTGCCAGACAAGACCAGAGAAAATTTCCACCTACATATATAAATATGAATATTTAAATGAAGAGTATGTGTCTTAAGTAAATGTATTATATAAGTATTTCCTGTGGTTGTTTAGATAAAAGTGTGTATTACTATATTGGCACCATTAAATGTCTTTTGTATTCAGATGATGAGTCAATTTTTTAATAAATAATATATAATTGGGGTCCACTTTTAAGTGAAATAAGTAGTTTTGTCTATAGCCTATGCTTGTCTTTATAGGGGAATATGTAATTTAATATCTAAATTAATTTCAATTATATTTGCTAAAAGATGAGGAATTAAAATGTTCTATAAAACTATATTAACTCATATTAACTTCAATTTGTATTTTACTATTTTTGAAAAACATATATAATATATGGTACATGTGTGTCTCCTTGTGTGTATTTGTTTCTGTGTGCACGTATGCATAAAACATGGTCTACATATGGAATCAAAGGTCAGGCTAAACTGTTGGTCTTTACCTTCCACCTTGACTAAGGAAGAGTCATTTCTCATTCACTGCTGCATAAGCCAAGCTTGCTGACTTATTTGCATAGCTGAATATTTTTTGGTCTCACCTTGCTCTAGAGGCCCTGTGGTCCCTCAGCTACTCAGACCCAAATGAACACACAGAGGCTTGTATTATTTATAACTGCTTGACCTTTAGCTCAGGCTTGCTACTGACTAACTCCTATATCTAAATTAACCCATAATTCTTATTTATGTTTAGCCACATCACTTGGTAACTTTGCTCATTTCTGCCTTCACATCTTCCATCCTCTTTGTCTGGTTGGTGACTCCTTACTCAGCCTTCCTATTCCCAGAATTTTTCCTGTCTGCTTATCCCACCTATACTTCCTGTATGCATTCTGGCCATTCAGCATTTCATTTATCAATCAGTTAGAGCAACACATTCACAGCATAAAGAGTGACACATGTGCTTATGTATCTTTTTGTACCTGTCTCTGATCTCTCTGTAGTACACATTTTACCTCATTTAGCTTTAAATTCCTCTGAGCGTCTAAAAACCAATTTTCACTCTTACAAATAGGTTATTTTATTTATTTATTTATTTAATTTATTTGCCTATATTTTTTTTTAGTGAAGTGCTTCCCCTGCCCAGTAAGTTAATATTAACAACTTGAATTAATTCTGAGTTCTTTAAAAATAAATAAATAAATAAATAATAAATAAATCTTTACTGTGAGTTTCTATTTATAAGTTTTTATATAGACACTTTGAAAAGATATTTGAATTTCAGAGTTTTGGAGAAGTCCAAATAATCAAGACCAGACTATTTGATATTAAGAGTGTAAAAATGAACAAAAACAGCTGAATGGTGGTGGCGCACACCTTTAATCCCAGCACTTGGAAGACAGAGGCATGTGATTCTCTATGAATTTGAAGCCAGCCTGGGCTACAGAGTGAGTTCCAGGAAAGGCTCCAAAGCTACACAGAGGGACCATGTCTCAAAAAAAAAAAAAAAAAAGGAAAAAACAAAAAAATGAACAAAAACATTCAACATGTGTTTCCTTAATTAATAGCATCATAGCTCTTGTGTGATAATCTGTAAAATTTTATAAACTTTTACACATATAGAAGATTTTCTAGACTATAGTTTATGAGTTATTGATTTACGTTTATACAATATTAACCTAGTTTCTCTATACTAGCCTGTCTATTTATACTACATTTTCTTTTATTTTTAGCCTTGTTCTTTCACAATGAATTGTATGAAAAATGTTTCTGATATGACATCTGAACAAAGTGATATAGTAATAATATTCTTCTTCTATTTTTTATTCTTTTTGTTTTGTTTTGTTTTGTTTTTTTTTGAGACAGGGTTTCTCTGTGTTGTTTTGGTGTCTTGGCATGGATCTTACTCTGTAGACCAGGCTGACCTCAAACTCACAGAGATCTTCCTGCCTCTGCCTCCCATGTGCTGAGATTAAAGGCATGCACCACAATCACCCAGCTAATAGTATTATTCTTAATAGCACATAAACATTATGTTCTGTGTATGACAGACACAATCCTGTGGCTTATGAGTCCTCAATATGTGTAAACTCAAGGTGTGTCAACCTAGTATGACTAGGTTTTATGAAAATCAAATTTTTGCAGGTTAGAGAACTCACACAAATACACACACACACACACACACACACACACACACACACACACACACAAATGTTTGCTAACCTGTAAAGACTGTGGTCAGAGGCAATGCTAGTCTTTAAAACCAGGATTTGATTTCCCTGATAATGTAATCCAAGTATGTTGCCAGACAAATATACATCTTTAATAGAACCATATTCCCAGAATAAAGAATACAGTACATACTTTCAACAGTAAACAGGCTCTATAGGAGGCTATTCTCCAATTCCTAGTTTAAAAATGAAACACACAAAGTGGAGGTATATTCTTATCAAAAATGTAAAGTAATATTTGAGGTATTAATTTGTTTTTCATAAGGGTTGATGCAAATCAAAATGAATTTAAAACAAATCTAATGCTAGAATACACACAAACATTTTATATGAAGGTGATAAATTGCAGAAATTATTAGAAAACCCATAGCCATTAAATATTAAAGTACTTAAGTACCAATTTATTAAGTGTCACATCAAATAGAATGGGAATTGGATTCATTTCTGTTACAGTTTTGTTCAGTATAATGTTATAACTATGAATTTAACTATTGTGTTAATAACTTTATATAAAGCTAAAATCAAAGAATAATACCTCAGGTAGCTTACACTAAACAAATAAGAAATTATAACAAAATACTTCATGTCAAGCTTCCATGGCTGTAATGATTTTAAATTAGAACAAGACATTTCTTGGATTGGTTGCTCATTTAACATTTTTAGGATCTGTCAATAAGATCCCTTTCGGTATAAAACAGCCTATTTATTTTGATTAAAACAAAAATCCCCAGGTGAAACAGTGACTACGAATAACACTTTACTAAACATATATCCAACAAGTGACTGCAGAACCTTGAAGATTCTAACAGGGAAACAAAGATATGAGAATCTTCATGTTATTTTCAGAGTGTGTGTATACACACACACACACACACACACACACACACACACACACACACATATATATATATATATATATATATATATATATATATATATATATATACTTTAATTTTTTATAGCTAATAGGAAGGTTTTTATATG
Organism: Onychomys torridus; assembly: GCF_903995425.1. NCBI lineage: Eukaryota > Metazoa > Chordata > Mammalia > Rodentia > Cricetidae > Onychomys > Onychomys torridus. The sequence goes on along the minus strand of NW_023413734.1, from coordinate 10,505 downwards.
ACTGCCATTGACTAGAATCATGTATGTCTTATTGTATTGCAGTTGCATAACAAAAAGGACAATTTTCTTTTGTGTCCATAATATTTCTCATTCAGTCTTCCTGAATTGGTGATATATATATATTTAAAGGAAGATACCATGGGGGCTGGAGAGATGCCTCAACAGTTAAGAGCAGTGACTGCTCTTCCTGGGGACCAAGGTTCAATTTGCAGCACCTATATTGCATCTCACAACTGTGTATAATTCCAGGAACCAGCACCCTCACACAGACATACCTATAGACAAATACATACATTCATATATATGGAATATATTTCAGTTTCTTCCAATATTGAAGACCTGTACCTATGAATTGTTTTACTGTTCTGAATAACGGAATTTCTTTGGTCAGTTTGCCTTTGACTCTTGATAATGCCCTTGGGTCAGCCTCCCAAGGGCTGAGTTATAGGAATGATTATATGGAATGTTCTCAGACATCAGATCACCAAGGAATAAGTTACAGACAGTTGTGAGCTGTAGGTGCTGAAGATCTAATCCCCAAGGTGTAGAAGAACAGCCAGTGCTCTTAACTACTGATTCATAGCTCCAGTGCCTAATTACCAAGATTTTTTAAGACTAAACCTTGACTGGTTTTGTTTTTTCTCTACTGTTTTTATAATTTTAATTTCTGTTTGTTTTTTTGTTATTAATATTTTTTCTTTATGATTATGTGTTTTAAATTTTATACATCAGCCATGGGTTCCCCTGTCATCCCCCATCATGCCCCCACCCCCACCTTCCCCCCAGCCCTTCCCCTCCATTCCCATGTCCTCCATGATCAAGGCACCCCTGGGGATTCATTTAAACCTGGTGGATTCAGTACAGGCAGGTCCTGTCACCTCCTTCCAGACTGAGCAAAGTGTCCCTGTGTAAGCCCAAGGTTTCAAACAGCCAGCTCATGCACTAAGGACAGATCCTGGTCCCACAGATTGGGTGCCTTCCAAATATATCAAGCTATTCAATGGTCTCACTTATCCAGAGGGCCTGATCCAGCTGGGGGCTCCACAGCCTTTGGTTCATAATTCATGTGCTTCCATTCGTTTGGCTATTTGTCCATGTGTTTTTTGCAGTCTTGGATTCGTATCAGCTTTGTTTGTAATAGCCAGAACCTGGAAACAACCTAGATGCCCTTCAACTGAAGAATGGATAAAGAAAATATGGTACACATACACAATGGAGTACTACTCAGCAGAGAAAAACAATGACTACATTAGGTTTGCAGGCAAATGGATGGATCTAGAAAAAATCATCCTGAGTGAGGTAACCCAGACTCAGAAGGACAAACACGGTATGTACTCACTCATAGGAGGATTCTAGATGTAAAACAAAGATGACTAGACTGCTACACAACTCCAGGGAGGCTACCTAGAAAACGGGACCCTAGGAAAGACCAAAGGATCACCCAATGATGGAGTAATTTCTGTTATTTTTATTTTTCACTTTTGCTTATTAAAATAATTGATTGTAACACTGGTTGACAATGTAACATCTTAAATAATATGTATGGTTTATTGACTTTATATAGTACTAGGTTATATTATCTAATTACACCAATTTAAGGAAGGAATGTTCATTCAGCTCACAATTTAAGAGTATAGTTCATCATGGTAGAGAAGCTATGTTGGTAGAAGCGTGGGGCAGTTGATACCATGTATTCCTAGTCAGTCATAATACCATTCTTGACCATTACTCTGCTACACTGTGTGTTTTCCTTTGGGGAATTTGTATTTCACATAGATTACGTTATAGGTTTTGTAATTTACTGAGATATGTATTCCAATTCACCTTTTAAGTTCTCATTGTATCACATTTTTGAGGTGTCAGTCTACATACTGATAAATCCACTGATTGGTTTTTGCTATATTCAGCATTACAAGCTTCCCCTCTGTTATAGTGTTTCCAATTTGTAGCTTTTACTTGTTATTGCCACAACTCAGTTAGCTTATTTCTTAAGCGTCAGTACATGTTATTATCTCACTAAACTGAAAAGCCCCTTAAATCATAGGTTTTCCTCTTAATTAAAGTTCTCTGGAAAGACATTCAGAGTGTCCACTGAAGTGGTTTTCTACAATGATTCTGTATTCAGCCATTTGGACAATGAAGATCAATGAGAACAATATGTTGCAGTAAGTGCCAATCAACCTAGTTTTTAATTCCATCACCACATACTTATGGGCCGAATCTGGCAACGTTGATCTCATAGATAAAGAATAAAAAGATGGCCACCAGAAACCAGAAGTGAGAAAGATTTTTGAATAAAAGGAAGTGTTGACCAGAATATTCCATGTAATGAATAAATGGGAGGAATATATTTTAGTGATACATACCATTACTTTGGCTATGCTTTGGGTTGAATTTGGGTGATATATTATTTCATAAAATGGAACTTAACATTATTTTTTTATTTTTAAATTTTATACTTTATTTTAATTTTACCTATCAGTCATGGGTCCCCCTGTCCTTCCCCCTGCCACCACTCCCCCTCCCCAATACACTCCCCAGTCCATCCCCTCCATTCCCATCCCCTCCCATCCCATCTCCTCCAGGGCAAAAATACCCTGGGGATTCAGCTCAGCCTGGTGGATTCAGTACAGGCAGGTCCAGTCCCCTCCTTCCAGGCTGAGCAAAGTGTCCCTGTGTAAGCCCAAGGTTCCAAACAGCCAGCTCATGCACTAAGGACAGGTCTTGGTTCCACTGCCTGGGTGCCTCCCAAACATTTCAAGCTAATCAAACTCTCACTTATCAGGAGAGCCTGATCCAGTTGGGGACTCCTCAGCTATTGGTTCATAGTTCATGTGTTTCCATTAGTTTGACTATTTGTTCCTGTGCATTTTCCAATCATGGTCTCAACATCTCTTGCTCAGACAATCCCTCCTCTTTTTAATCAATCGGACTCCTGAAGCTCCACCTGGGGCCTGGCCATGGATCTCTGTATCTGCTTCCATCAGTCATTGGATGAGAGTTCTACCATGACAGTTGGGATATTTGGCCATCCAATGAACAGACTAGATCAGTTCAGGCTTTCTCTCCACAATTGCCAGTAGTCTATTGTGGAGGTATCTTTGTGGATATCTGGGGACCTCTCTACCCCTTTCCTCCTTCCTATTCCTATGGGGTCTTCATTTATCATTGTCTCTTTTTCCTTGTTCTCCCTCACTGTTCTTGATCCAGCTGGGATCTCCCGCTCCCCTAAGCTCTCTTTCCCTCGAAATTTGCCCTTCATTATGCACCCACTCGCATCCAGTTTGCTAATGTAGATCTTACCCATTACTCTGTCACTGGGCAATCCTTGTGTCTTTATTAGGGTCCTGTTTACTAGGAAGCCTCCCTGGAGTTGTGAGTAGCACTCTAGTCATCCTTTGTTTTACATCTAGTATCCTACTATGAGTGAGTATATACCATGTTTGTAATTCTGAATCTGGGTTACCTCACTCAGGATGATTTTTTCTAGATCCATTATTTGCCTGCAAACATCATGATGTCATTGTTTTGCTCTGCTAAGTAGTACTCCATTGTGTACAAGTACCACTTTTTCTTTATCCATTCTTCAGTTAAAGGGCATCTAGGTTGTTTCCAGGTTCTGGCTATCACAAACAATGCTGCTATAAATATAGCTGAGTATGTGTCCTTGTGGTATGCTTCAGCATTCCTTAGGAATATGCCTAAGAGTGGTATAGGTGGGTCATAGGGGAGATTGATTCCCAATTTTCTGAGAAAGTGCCATATTGATTTCCAAAGTGGCTGTATAAGTTTTCATTCCCATCAGCAGTGGAGGAGAGTTCCCCTTGCTCCACATCCTCTCCAGCATTAGCTGTCTTCAGTGTTTTTGATCTTAGCCACTCTGACATGTGTAAGGTGGTGTCTCAGAGTCATTTTGAGTTGTATTTCCCTGATGATTAGGGATGTTGAGCAATTTCTTAAATGTCTTTCAGCCATTTGAGATTCCTCTGTTGAGAATTCCCTGTTTATCTCTATAGCCCATTTCTTAATTGGACTCTTGGTCATTTTGATGTCTACTTACTTGTGTTCTTTATATATTCTGGATATCATACCTCAGTCAGATGTGGGGTTAGTGAAGATATTTTCCCATTCTGTAGGCTGTTGCTTTTCTTATTAACCATGTCCTTTGCTCTACAAAAGAATCTGAGTTTTAAAACATTGATTAATTGTTTCTCTCAGTGTCTGTGCTACTGGTGTTATCTTTAGGAAGTTATATCCAGTGCCACTGCATTCAAGAATACTTCCTACTTTCTCTTCTATCAGGTTCAGTGCAATTGGATATATGTTGAGGTCTTTCATCCACTTGGACTTAACTTTTGTTCATGGTGACAGATATGGATCTATTTGCAGCCTTCTACAGGTGGACATCCAGTTATGCCAGCAAGATGTGTTGAAGATGCTTTCTTTTTTCCACTATACAGTTTTGGCTTCTTTGTCAAAAATTATATGTTCATAGATGTGTGTGTTAATGTCAGTGTATTCAACTGGATTCCATGTGTCCACATGTCTGTTTTTGTGCCAGTACAAAGCTGTTTTTATTACTGTAGCTCTATAGTAGAGCTTGAAGTCATTGATCCTGATGCCTCCAGAGGTTGTTTTGTTGTACAGGATTCTTTTGGCTATCCTGGGTTTTTTTTTTTTGTTTTTCCATATGAAGTTGAGTATTTTTCTTTCCAGTTCTGTGAAGAATTGTGTTGGTGTTTTGATGGGGATTGCATTGAATCTGTAGATTGCTTTTGATAAGGTCGCCATTTTTATTATGTTAATCAAAATACCAACACAATTCTATTTTAATCAGGCCTATCCATGAGCATGGGAGATCTTTCAATTTTCTGACACCTTCAATTTCTTTTTTCAGGGACTTAAAGTTCCTGTCCTATGGGTCCTTCACTTGCATAGTTAGAGTAACCCCAAGGTATTTTATATCATTTGTGGCTTTTGTAAAGGGTGATGTGTCTCTGATTTCCTTCTCAGCCTGTTTGTCAATTGTATATAGGAGGGCTACTGATTTTTTTTTTAAGTTAATCTTATATCCTGCTATGTTGCTGAAGGTGTTTATAGGCTGTATGAGTTCCTTGGTCGAATTTTTGGGGTCATTCATGTATACTATCATGTCAATTAGGGAAAGCTTGACTTCTTCCTTTCCAATTTGTATCCCTTTGACCTCCTTGTGCTGTCTTATTGCTCTAGCTAGAACTTAAAATACTATATTGAATAAGTATGGGGAGAGGGGACAGCCTTGCCTTGTTCCTGATTTTAGTGAAATCGCTTTGAGTTTCTTTCTATTTAATTTGATGTTGGCTGTTGGCTTGCTGTAAATTGCCTTTATTATGTTTAGGTATGTTCCCTGTATTTCTGATTTCTCCAAGACCTTTATCATGAAGGGGTGATGGATTTTTGGCAAATGCCTTTTCAGCATCTAGTGAGATGATCATGTAGTTTTTTTCTTTCACTTTGTTTATATGGTATATTACATTGGTAGACTTTTGTATGTTAAACCACCCTTGTATTCCTGGGATAAAGCCTACTTGATCATGGTGAATAATTGTTTCAATGTGTTCTTGGAGTTTGTTTGCCAGTATTTTATTGAGTATTTTTGCATCAATGTTCATGAGGGAGATTGATGTGTAGTTTCCTTTCTTTCTTTGGCTTATGAATCAGGGTAGTAGAAGGAATTTTGTAGTGTTCTTTATGTTTCTATTGTGTGGAACAATTTAAAGAGTATTGGTATTAACTCTTCTTTGAAGATCTGGTAGAATTCTGCACTGAAACATTCTGGTCCTGGGCTTTTTTTTGGTTGGGAGACTTTTAAGGACTGATTCTATTTTCTTAGAAGTTATTGGTCTATTTAAATAGTTTACCTGGTTATGATTTAACTTAGGTATGTGGTATCTATCCAGAAAATTATTCATTACTTTTAGATTTTCAAGTTTTGTTGAAAAGACTTTTTGAAGTATAACCTGGTGATTTTCTGGATTTACTCAGTGTTTGTTGTTATGTCTCCCTTTTTCATTTATAGTTTTGTTAATTTGGATGCCCTCTGTGCTTTTTGGTTAGTTTATATAAGGGCTTGTCTATCTTGTTGATTTTCTAAAAGAACCAACTCTTTATTTCATTGATTCTTTGTATTGTTCTTTTTGTTTCTATTTTATTGATTTCAGCTCTCAATTTGATTATTTCTTGGCATCTATTCACCTCCTGGATGACTTTGCTTCTTCTTGTTCTAGAGCTTTCAGGTGTGCTGTCAAGTCACTAGCATGAGATTTCTCTAACTTCTTTATGTGGACATTCAGTGCTATGAATTTCCGTCTTAGCACTGCTTTCATAGTATCCCATAAGTTTGGGTATGTGGTGTATTCATTTTCATTGTATCTAGGAAGTCTGTTATTTCTTTCTTTACTTCTTCCTTAACCCATTGGTGATTTAGTTTAGCATTATTCAGTTTTCATGAGATTGTAGGCTTTCTGTAATTTTTCTTGTTGTTGAAATCTAACTTTCAATGATGGTGGTCTGATAGAGGTTATTTCAGTTGTTTTGTATCTGTTGAGATTTGTTTTGTGGCCAAGTATGTGGTTGATATTAGAGAAGGTTCCATGGGGTGCTGATAAGAAGGTATATTCTTTTTTGTTAGGATGGAATGTTCTGTAGATATTAAGTCCACTTGAGTCATAATATCAGTTAAGTCCTTTATTTCTTCTCTGTTAAGTTTCAGTTTGGCAGATCTGTCCAGAGGTGAAAGTGTGGTGTTGAAGCCTCCCACTATTAATATGTGGGGTTTTATATCTGATTTTAGCTTTAGAATGTTTCTTTTACATAATGTGAGTGCCCTTGTGTTTGGGGCATAAATGTTCAGAATTGAAAACTTCATCTTGGTGGATCTTTTCTGTGATTAGTATGTAATGTCTTTTGATTGATTTTAGTTTGAAGTCAATTTTTACTGGATATTAGAATGGCTACCCCAGCTTGCTTGTTTAAGACCATTTGATTGGAAAACATTTCCCACCCCTTTATTCTGAGGTAGTTTCTATCTTTGAATTTTAGGTGTGTTTCCTGTATGCAGCAGAAAGATGGGTCCTATTTTAGTATCCATTCTGTTGGCCTGTTTCTTTTTGTAGGTGAATTTAGTCCATTGATATTAAGGGATATATAATGAACAGTGATTGTTCATTCCTATTATTTTTTGATGGTAGTCTGTGTGTATATCTCTTCTTTGGTGTTTACTGCTGTGGTGTTATCTATTGCCTGCGTTTTCGAGGATGTATCTGACTTCCTTAGTTTGGAATTTCCTTCTAGCGCTTCTGTTAGGGCTGGGTTTATGGATAAGTACTGTTTAAATCTGGCTTTTGACTTTGGAACGTCTTGTTCACTCCGTCTATGATGATTGAAATTTTTGCTGGGTATGTTTAGTCTAGGCTGGCATCCATGATCTCTTATTGTCTACATTAAGTCTGTCCAGGTCCTTCTGGTTTTCAAAGTCTCCATTGAGAATTCTGGTGTTATTCTGATAGGTTTGCATTTATAAGTCACTTGGTCTTTTTCATTTGCTGCTCTTAGTATTCATTTTTTTCTTATGTTTAGTTGTTTAATTATTATGTGGTGAGGGGACTTTTTTGGGGGGTCTAGTCTGGTGTTCTACACGCTTATTGTATCTTCATAGGCATTTCCTTCTTTAATTTGGGAAAGTTTTCTTCTATGATCTTGTTAAATATATTTTAAGTGCCTTTGAGTTCGTATTCTTCTCCTTCCTCTATCCCTATTATTTGTAGATTTGGTCTTTTCATGATGTCCAGATTTCTTAGACATTTTGTGTTTATATATTTTTTTGGCATTGGCATTTTCTTTGACTAACAAATCCATTTCCTCTATTGTATCCTCTGCACCAGAGATCCTCTTTTCCATCTCTTGTATTCTATTGGTTATACTTGCATCTATGTTTCCTTTCCATTTACTTAGATTTTCTATTTCCAGCATTTCCCCTGTTTGTGTCTTCTTCATTGTTTCTATTTCCCTTTCCAGGTCTTGGACAGTTCCCCTCACCTGTTTTCATTGCTTTTTCACAATTTTCGGTTAAGGGATTTATTGTTTTCTTCTGCTTATTTGTCTTTTCCTCTAGTTTTTTTAATAGAGTCTTCCCATTTTTTTGTTTGACATTTCTCATTTTCTTTATTTGATTTTCCTCCACTTTTTTGTTTATATTTTCCTCAATTTCACTTTTGATTTTTTCTTTAAAGGCCTCTGGAATCTTCATGATGCTATTCTTAAGGTTGCTTTTCTGCTTTTTCCACTTTGTGATATTCAGGTGTTGCTGTTGGAGGAGAACTAGGTTCCGGTGATTGCTGTATTGCTCTTTATGTTGTTGTATGTACTTCTGCCTTGATGTCTGCCTAGCTCCTCATGGATTCATTCTTGGTCTTATCAGGGATCTTTGGTCCAAGTCAGAGCTGACAAATGTGTTTCTGGAAGCCTCTCTTGGTCCCATGAGAGGTGGCAGATTCTACTTCTCAGAAAGCCACTCTTGTTCTAATCAGGGATGGCTCTTTGTCCAATGAGAGCTCTCTCTTTCCCTGAGCCAGATGGGAGTTTTCTGAGCCAGATGAGAGCTGGAGGCTGGTCTCTATGTGTTTTGAAGTGGCAGGGGTCCTGAGCAGATGGGTGTAGGTGCAGGGAGTGTAGATTGCAGGGTCTGCTGGGGAGTCTTGGAGAAGGTGAACCTTCCTGCAGGAGCCCTGCCAGCTGGCTGGCAGCTGGGGACAAGTTGGGTGAATCTTCCCCGGGAATGGCTGGTGCCCAGGGATGGGACATAGAGGCCGGCCTTCCTGGGTATCAGAACTTAACATTCTTAACAATTAGATATTTAGTCCCACAGGCATACACATATTCTAATTGATTGAAATAAAATTTTACAATATTTTAATATTCAATCTCATCCCTTCAGTTAGATGCTTAATAAGTTTTATTTTCTTTTGTTTTGTTTTGTTTTATTTTGTTTTGTATTTGAAACAGGTTTTCTCTGAGTAGCTTTGGAGCCTGTCCTGGATCTCACTCTATAGCCCAGGTTGTCCTTGAACTCACAGAGATCTGCCTGCCTCTGCCTCCAGAGTTCTGGGATTAAAGGTTTGTGCTACACATTTCTGATATAGTTTTTTACCTTTTCTTCTATATGTAAAATATTTTATTTGACATCATTAAGATTTTCTGTTTGTATTTTATTTTATAAAGTTTTAATGTTATTTGCCTAAATGTTAATTCTGGGATACTTATCATGCTTGCAGGGTTATAAGCTTTCCAGGTCTATGTTTATTCTAAATTACTAATTTAGGAAATTTCTTGGCCATTACTCTGCTATCTGGTATGTTTTCAATTTTGCAATTTGAATTATATTAATTTGTAGTTTTACAGAGAGTTGTATTCTAATTCACCCTTTAAGTTCTCTTTGTATCATAGGTTTTAGGTTTCTGTCCATGTATTTATAAATCCATTGATCAACTTTTGGTTATATTCAGCCTAAAAATAAAGGTATTTTTCATTTCTGTTATAAAGTTTGTTATGTGCAGCTTTTTCCTTCTGATTTTTATACTTTGCACATATCTGCTTAATACAGTTATTTGTTCTTTAATATTGTCCATCTTTTTTCAAATCTTCAGATACCTTTAATAGTGTTCACATCCATTCATTAAAGATAACCCTCATCCCCTCTTTTTTTGTGAGCTCTTTGAATACTTAGCCATAGATGTTGAAACTATGATAAATTATACAGCATACAATACTCTAGTTCTGAGTCATTCTTTGTTTTCTCAACCTGTTTTGTTTGTTTTGGCTTAACATACATAATCAAATGAATTGTAAATTGTAGAAACAGTGAGTTATAACTCATACACATTACACATAAAGGTGTATTTTTAGGTTCCAACATTATGTCTATGACAAACCTGCATATAAAACAGTTTTCTCAGGTTCCCAATTAGGAAATGTTAACAATTTAATAAAAGAATTGGGGATAAGCTGGGTGATGGTGCTGCATGCCTTTAACCCCAGCACTTGGGAGGCAGAGCTAGGCAGATCTCTGAGAGTTTGAGGCCAACACGCTTTACAGAGTAAAATCCAGGACAGGCACCAAAAACTACACAGAGAAACCCTGTCTCAAAAAACAAAACAACAAAAAAAAAGGGAATTGGGGATTAAATTATAATAAAATCTTGAAGAATTTGTATTAGATATTGAATGTCTAAAGGAGAGAATATTGGAGAGAAGACAGAATGTCTAACCCAGAGGATCTATGAAGAAGGCAAGACAAATTGACTATGAACATTGAAATTATCAAGATGTTTGGGGTATAGCTCTCTCAAAAACTCAACTTTTTAGTATGTCTTTATATAGGTTTTCTAAAAAGGAAAAAAAATACATTTCCTATGCTTAGCATACTTATGCCTCATTAATGAACTGAATGATACTTGAAGAGTCTGAAA
>NW_023413733.1:0-3305 GCF_903995425.1 Onychomys torridus | reverse complement strand
GCTAGAGTCATAGGCAGGTCAAGCAACACCTTGTAGGTAAAGAACTATAAAGATAAAATTAAGGAAGTTACTTGTTCACTCAGAGGGAGTTATAAGGAATGCAGTAAAGAGTCAGCCTCTTCCTCTTCCTACATTTCCCCAGATGCAAGTTAGGGTAACTGTCTTGGCCACCAGCAGGCTTCACAGTGGTCAAAAGTGCCTGTCCAATAGAAACAGAGAAGTGGAGCAGACATGAAGATGCTAGGCTCAATTTCTCTCTGAAGAAAATATAAAGATCATTCCTCACAAGGACCTTTAGGACAAACCCTTCTTGTTCTCCTCTTGGGCCACTATTCACAAGGCAATGCCAGTGCAGAGCCCTGTGTGTGCTTTGGACACAGAGGAGTTGCTACTACTCTGGGCATGTCTGGAAGCCAGAGCAGACAGGGCCAGAGGAGCCTCAACTAAATTTTGTGTACAGTCTGAAGTTCTGACACCGTTTCTCCATCTGCTGAGGGTCAGGTTAGAGAGAACTCTCCATGGAGTGAGGAGGGAGTAAGAAATCCTGTCTTCACCTCACTGGGCACTGCACAGGTGGATGATAGGATCTGTGTGGGAAACACAGTGGGCACTGCACTGGTGGATGATAGGATCTGTGTGGGAAACACAGTGGGCACTGCACAGCTGGATGATAGGATCTGTGTGGGAAACACAGTGGGCACTGCATAGGTGGATGATAGGATCTGTGTGGGAAACACAGTGAGCACTGCACACGTAGATGATAGAATCTATGTGGGAAACACAGTGAGCTTTGCACAGGTGGATGATAGGATCTATGTGGGAAACACAGTGGGCACTGCACATGTAGATGATAGGATCTATGTGGGAAACACAGTGAGCACTGCACAGGTGGGTGATAGGATCTATGTGGCAAACACAGTGAGCACTGCACAGCTGGATGATAGGATCTGTGTGGGAAACACAGTGGGCACTGCACAGCTGGATGATAGGATCTGTGTGGGAAACACAGTGGCCACTGCACAGCTGGATGATAGGATCTGTGTGGGAAATACAGTGGGCACTGCACAGGTGGATGAAAGGATCTGTGTGGGAAACACAGTGGGCACTGCACAGGTGGATGACAGGATTTATAAGGAAACTTGGTTCTAAATTCACCCTCTATAGGTACTTGACTATATAGCATCTCAGGAAGTCCAGACTGGCCTTTAACTTGCTGCCATGGAGGATGACTTTGAACACCTGATCCTTGTGCCTCCACCTCCCAAGTGGGGAATCCCATGCATGTACATTGAGGCAGAGTCTATGCAGTGGCTCCAATCCCCCATCAGTTCCAAGAGGGTCTTTTCTAGCTACTGCCATTTCACAGAGGAGGAAGTAGACATGGGAAGCTGGCCGCTCCAGCAGCAAAGCGTAAGGTGGGGCTGCACCCATTTACCTTGTCAGGCACAGCCCATGAGGTAAATTGGGGCTCTGATAGCAAGGATAGTTTCTAGTCTAGAGAATATAGGAGCTTTGCTATTGTCTAGACAGATGGAGTGGGCACAAAGTAAAGGTGGCCAGGAGGCTTTCAGAGCAGGAGAGGAATTTGGGGGGTGACATAACTCAGTTCTGGTGACCTTTTTCAGAGGTGTAATGAAAGGTGTATAAGAGCCAACCTGAGGAGGACCTAGACTCCAGTCCTGGAATCTGTAAGGGATCTAAGGGAGAAGACTGTGAGAAGATTGGATTTGAGGAGGCTCTAAAGGCTCTAGGGGTTGGAGAAAATGCTCAGTCAGTAAAGAGCTCAACCTCAGGAGCCTGAAACATGAGTTTGAATCTCTGGAATCCATGGATAAATCCAGTCACCAGCTCTAGCCTGGCCCATGTGGCAGTTTCTGGCCATTGAGAGACCTGGTCTCAGAAAGTGGAAGGTACCTGAAAAGGCAGAATCCAAGTTTGTCCTTTGACCTCTATACCTAATGCTACACACACACACACATGCACCCATGCACACAACAATGCACAACTCCAAAATGGTAATGGGGTCCAGCTCCTTTAGGCATGAAGATGTAGTTGGAAAGTTTCTCTGGTCCCACCAAGCCCTGCAGTCCAGTGGCATACTTATAAAATAATCACTCAGAAGCTTATATTAATTTATAACTGCTTGGCCATTAGCTCCAGCTTATTACTGATTGGCTCTTACACTAAATTTAACCCATAATTCTTATCTATGTTTAGCCACGTGGCTTGATACCTTTTCTCAGGTCTGCCTTGTCATTTTGCTTCCTGTGTGTTTGGCTGGAGACTCCTGACTCTGTCCTTCCTCTTTCCAGAATTCTTTTTATCTGCTCATCCCACCTATACTTCCTGCCTGGCTACTGGCAGATCAGTGTTTTATTAAACCAGTGTACAAAAGCATTTTCCCATAGCATGCAGAGAGGTGAGGTTAAGAAGCAGTTGGGAAATAGACCCTGCAGCTCACAGCCTCCTTCTGCAAAAGGAATCCCAGAAGCATCCCTCTTCTAAAGCTCATGGCCTTCCCACCTCTTAAGGGTAGCCGCACTCTTCTCTCCTAGCTCTGGCATTAGTGCATTTTGAGCTGTGGTTAGTCTCCCATGGCAGCAGTAGAGCCATTGATAACTGGCTCTTGGGAAGCCTCTAGCAGTGTCAATCTATTGGGTGTGGTGAGGGTACAGGGCATAGACAAAAGGTCCTAGAAATGAATACAAGGACTAGTCAAAAAATGTAGCACTGGATTACACTATGGAGGATTGATGAGGAGACTGGTCAGAGGACGGAATATTGTACACTTTCCTCTAATCAGCCAATCCTCCCCATCCCTACATTGGTGTTCAGGTCCAGGAAATGTGTTTAAGTATAGAGGCACTTGCTGTCCCAGCCTGAGGACATGAGATTAACTCTTGAGCCCATGTAAAGATGGATGAAGAGAACTAAATCCAAATATGTCCTCTGACTTGAAAACAGGCACCTATAAAGAAATATACACGTACATTGTGCACACACACACAACACACACACACCACAACACACACAATCCAAGCCCATACACATCCATACATGGAAGCACACCTGAATGTGAACACACAGGCATACATGCCCAAGCACACATGAATAATAAGCACACAACTTCAAGTACATCCTCAACATCTCATGAAGATACACATTCACATGTCACACACAAATATAAAAGCCTCCCATGGGGCTGAGATACATGTAGATATCCACACATTTAAACAGGCTTTTTTGTAATGGGTTGAGCTATCCTCCACTGTGTTCTCTTTTGCCTGAGAAACTGCCCCTTGTCC
>NW_023413732.1:0-4289 GCF_903995425.1 Onychomys torridus | reverse complement strand
CACACACACACACACACACACACCAACACACCAAACCATATTGTAAACAAAATAAATGTGGAGAGTATTGTGGAATACATGAACATATGTCCACTGTGTACTTGTGTATCTGTATAAACACAACACACACACACATCTTAAAAACAAATGTGGAGAGTAAATGATGAATACATGAACCTCTGTCTTCTATTGACATGTATAAATTCACACAAACAAAAACACACACACATTTTAAAAACAAAATAAAAGTGGAGAGTAATTGAGGAATACATAAACTTGTGTCCTCTATGGACATGTGTATCTGCACACAGGCGCATACACACACACACATACACACTAACACACACATTTTAAAAAAATAAAGGAGGAGAGTAATAGAGGAATACATGAACTGCATTCCTCTATAGTCATGTATATTTGCACAAACACATACAAACACATGAACACACAGATTTTAAAAACAATAGTGGAGAGTAATTGAGAAATACATGAACCTCTGTCCTCTATGTACTTGTGTATCTTCAAACACACACACACACACACACACACACACATATTTTAAAAGCAAAATAAATGTGGAGAGTAATTGAGGAATAAATGAACTTCTGTAATCTATGTATATGTGTATCGGCACACACACACATTTATACACATACACATTTTAAAAACAAAATAAAAGTGGAGAGTAATTGAGGAATAAATGAATCTATGTCATCTATGTACATGTGTATATTCACGTGCAAACACACACACACACACACACACATTTTAAAAACAAAAGTGGAGAGTAACTGAAGAATACATGAACCTATGTCCTCTATGGACATGTGTATTCTTGAGCGCAAACAAACACACACACACACACACACACACACACATACACCTTATAAAAACAAAGGGGGAGAGTAGTTGAGGAATACATGAACATCTGTCTTCAATGGACATGTGTATCTGCACACACATGCACACACACACAAATTCACTCACACACACTTTTTCCAAGCAAAATAAAGGGGTAGAGTATTAGAGGAATACATGAAACACTGCCCTCTGTGGCCAGGTGTATCTGCACACACACAGAGACACACACACACACATACACCCATACTTTTTAAAAACAATATAATAGTGGAGAGTAATTGAGCAATACATTAACCTCTGTCCTCTGTGGTCATGCATATCTGAACACACACACACACTGACAAACACACACACATTTAAAAACAATAAAAGTGGAGAGTAATTGAGGAATAAATGAACCTATGTCCTCTATGTACATGTGTATCTTCACGCGCAAACACTGCCCCGCCCCACACACATTTTAAAAACAAAAGTGGAGAGTAATTGAGCAATACATGAACATTCTCCTCTGTGGTCATGCGTATGTGCACACACAGAGACACTGACAAACACACGCACATTTTAAAACAAAACAAAAGTGGAGAGTATTGAGGAGTAAATGAACCTATGTCCTCTATGTACATTTTTATCTGCAGAAACACACACACACACACACTCAGGCACACACACAAAAATACATTTTAAAAACAAAATAAATATGGAGAGTAATTGGGGATTACATGAACCTCTGTCCTCTATAGACTTTCTGGAACTTCACACAAACACACACACACACACACACACACACACACACACATTTTACAAACCACATAAGAGTGGAGAGTAAATGAGGAATACCTGAACTTCTGTCCTCTATGGACATGTGTATCTGCACACACACACCCACAGTTGAAAAACAATAGTGGAGAGTAATTGAGGTATACATGAACCTCTATCCTCTATGTATATTTTTATCTGTACAAACTCACACACACACATACACACATATTTTAAACACAAAAGTAGAGAGTAATTGAGGAATACATGAACCTCTGTCCTCTATGCACATGTGTGGCTGCATACACACACACACACAAACACATTTTAAAAACAATATAAAAGTGGAGAGGTATTAAGGAATACATGAATCTCTGTCCTCTCTGGACATGTGTATCTGCACACTCACACACTTCTTAAAAACAAAAAAAGTGGAGAGTAACTGAGGAATACATGAACCTCTCTCTTCTATGTACCTGTTTATCTGCACACACACACACACACACACACACACACACACACACACACTCATTTTCAAAACAAAATAAATGTGTAGAGTAAATGAGGAATACATGAACCTCTGTCGTCTATAGACATGGTGGAACTTCACACATACAAAAACACACACACACACACATTATATAAAACAAAATAAAAGTGGGCGTTAATTGAGGAATACATGAACTTCTGTCCTCTATGGACATGTGTATCTTTGCATACACACACACACACACACACACACACAAACACACAAACACACACACACATTATAAAAACAAAATAAAGTGATGAGTAATTGAGACATACATGAACATCTGTCCTCTATGGACATGTGTGCCTGCACACACACACAAACACACTACACACACATATTGTAAAATCAAAATAAAAGTTGATAGTAATTGTGGAATACATGAACCTATCTCCACTGTGGACTTGTGCATCTGCACACACACAAACACACACACACATTTTAAAAAAATAAAACAAAACTGGAGATTAATTGAGAATTACATTAACATCTGTCCTCTGTGGACATGTGCATCTGCACCGAGATACAACCACACACACACCCACACACACACATTTTAAAAACTACAATGGAGATTAATTGAGGAATACATGAACCTCTGTCTTCTATGTTCTTGTGTATCTTCACACACACACACACACACACACACATACACACAGTTGAAAATCAAACTAAATGCGGAGAGTAATTGAGGAATGCATGAACCTCTGTCCTCTGTGGACATGTGTATCTATACAAACACACACACACACACACACACACATTTTAAAAACAAAATAAAAGGGTAGAGTAATTAAGGGATACATGAACCTCTGTCATATGTGGACATGTGTTTTCTCAGGTGCAAACACACACACACACACACACACACTATAAAAACAAAAGGGGGGAGTAATTGAGGAATGCATGAACATCTGTCTTCTATGGACATGTGTATCTGCACACACACGCACAAACACACACACATTCACTCACACACACATTTTAAAAGCAAAATAAATGGGGAGAGTAATAGAAAAATACATGAATCTCTGTCCTCTGTGGCCATGGGTATCTTCACACACACATACACACATTTACACACACACACATTTTAAAAACAAAATAGAAGTGGAGATTAATTGAGGAATAATTGAACCGATGTCCTCTATGGACATATGTATTCTCAAGCGCAAACACACACACACACACACACACACACACACACACACACACACACTTTAAAAACAAAAGGGGAGAGTAATTGAGGAGTACATGAACATCTGTCTTCTATGGACATGTTTATCTGCACACACACACACACACACACACATACTTTTTAAAAACAAAATAATAGTGGAGAGTAATTGAGCAATACATGAACCTCTGTTCTCTGTGGTCATGCGTATCTGCACACACAGAGACAGTGAACAAACACACACACATTTTAAAAACAAAATAAAAGTGGAGTGTAATATGGAATAAATGAACCTATGTCCTCTATGTACATGTGTATCTTCACGCGCAAACACATACACACACACACACACACACACATTTTAAAAAGTGGAGAGTAATTGAGGAATACATGAACATCTGCCCTCTATGCACATGTGTATATGCACACATGCACACACAAACACAATCACCCATATTTTAAAACAAAATGAAAGAGGAGAGTAATAGAGGAATACATGAACCTCTGTCCTGTATGGACATGTGTGTCTCCACACTCACACACACACACACACATTGTAAAAACAAAACAAAAGTGGAGAGTAATTGTGGAATACATGAACCTATGACCACTGTGGACTTGTGTATCTGCACACACAGACACACACACACACACACACACACACATGAAAATCAAAAGAAATGTGGAGAGTAATTGAGGAATGCATGAACCTCTGTCCTCTGTGGACATGTGTTTCTGCACACACTCACATAAACACACATTTTAAAAACAAAATAAAAGTGGAGAGTAATTGAGGAATACATAAACTTGAGTCCTCTATGGACATGTGTATCTGCACACATGCACACACACACACACACATACACACTCACACACACATTTAAAAAAATAAAGGAAGAGAGTAATAGAGGAATACATGAACTGCTGTCCTCTATGGCCATCTGTATTTGCACAAACACACAC
>NW_023413731.1:0-21819 GCF_903995425.1 Onychomys torridus | reverse complement strand
TGAAAGTGGGAGATGCAAACTAGGAAGTAGTCCTGGAGTCTTTCTTAGTCATTTTAATTTGTGTTGTTATTGTTTTCAGAAGGGATCTCAGGTTCCAGGGAGACTCTAATCATTATCCTCAAATGCAGGGGATACAATTCCTTAAGACACAGTCCAGGGGACAGCAAAAGGCAGGTTTTGTGAATCCATTCTCTCAGTTCCTCTCACTACAAAGATTTTCTTGCAAGAGAGCACTGGCACATCACTCATTCAGAGATAAGTTGATTTCATCTTCCCAATCAGAGTTGTCTGAGATGTCCTCCACCAGAATCACTTCCTCTTCCTCCTCTGCATCAGAGTCTTCTCTTCCCCCTCCTCTCCCTCCTCTAGGCTTGCTAGCTCATCATCAGAGGGAGAGAAGTCATTGTGCCCATCCTGTCCTGTGTTCTCACTGTTGTCAGCCTCCTCCATCTCTGCTCTTGCCACTGGTCAGTGACAAACTCCTCTACATCATCAGTGCCATCATAATCCCTCTTTCCTCCTGTTCTTCCTCTTCTGAGTCCTCCTCATCTTCTTCCTCTGACAGACACTGCCTGCCCACTTCATAAAGTCTGCATACTGTGTCCATGTTAGGGGCACCCATACTGCCTTGATTCTCAATGACAGCAAGATAGCAGTCTTTGGTGTCTGTACACAGGTCAAAGATGTTCTGTTTCACATCAATAGTTGCTATAGGTTTGTAATCAGTTGCATTAAATGTTCGGAAGGATGACCCAAAGGGGCTTTTCATTCTCTCTTCCAAGAAGTCATCTTCATCATCTGCCTGCAACATTGCTCCATACATCACTGTCCCTGTGTGGTTAAACACCACAGGACATTGATCCAGAGCAGGAACTGTGTGTAAAAGATGGAAAGTTCGAAGGTCCCAAATCTCTGTATTGATGATGGCCTCCAGCCCATTGGGATGGAAAACACCACTGATATTCCTGTTGAACTTGTCAAACTTGTGGATGGCCTGTGCAGAGCGGACATCCCACAGGACCCCATCATTTAAGACAAGATCGTCTGTAGGATCAAAGGTGGCACAGTTCCTCTTGTAGTGGCTGGCAAGATCTGGGTTAAACAGAGTCAACATCTTGGTGCCAGTCTCAATATCATAAATATGGGCCATGTCTCCTTTTGTGCCTATGACCTGATCCTGAGAGTACTTACTGAACTCAACATAATGATCTTCTGTGAAGGAATGCTTCATATCAAATACTGACCTCATCCCCCAAAGTGCAGACAAAGGCTCCCCAAGTGGCAGATGTCAGAAGTAAGGACCCATCCCTGGAAGGTTCAAGGTGTGTGATGGCTGAGTTGTGACAGTTATAGCTGGCCTCTTCCTGTCCACTAAATACATTGTAGAGCTTCAGCTGCCCTGTACAGTTCCCAAGCATCAGGAACCGCTCCTGGGCTGAGAATGCACAACATGTCAAGCCACTCTCATCTTCATGAGCTTCCGGGAACACTGAAATAGGATGAAATCGCCTAAAGATAAGATGCCTATCAAAGCCTCTGCCATCTATACCTACATATTTTGGAAACCATGCCCTGTGGTTTAGCCTTGAGGTAAAGTTCATTGGGGCTTGCCTTCTCTGTTTTGGCTCAGGGCACTGGTGAGAAGTAAAGAGAGAAAAAGGTGGACAGGTGGCAATGGGGTTCTTGCAGCGAGCATGTTGCTCTCTAAGATGCTCTGTGATGATACTGTCCAGTGTTGGTAGGGAAGGAAGATGTCTGTCCAGTTGTGTTTTAACAGCATGGCTCTGGCTGTATGTGCAGGGTCCGACTTCTGCTGCAACACTTGGATATTCCGGCCATTGCAAAGTGATGGCCTCTCTCTGATAAAACTGGTCCTGCCAATCAAAGGAGAGTTGTCTGCATATGATGGGCCAGGCAAAGCCAGTGATCCCGGGGTTGGGCATGGCAGAGTATTGGAAGGGAAGTCATGGGAGACAGAAGGGGTAGAAGCATCCATAGCAGCGTGGCTGCCCAGTAGATTTGCAATGCCATTGGCAATCCGAGGGGTCTCAGGAAGAGAGACAGTAGGAGCAGCAGCAGTCACTGGGGTGAAGGCAGAAGAGTGGGGCAGCAGTCATGGGCAAGTCGGCCTCTCTGGTCAGCACAGTGGCTGACTCTCCAAGCCCTTTAGAAATGAGATGGTTTCTTATCAACAGTAGTAGTTCTTTCTCAGGGAAGCAGATCCTTGACTGGGCAACAATGCCTGCTTTCTGTAGCCCTGCCAGTGACACATCAGTGCCAAGCAGAAGAGGCTTTCCTGATATTTTCTCAATGAGCTCAACTGCATAGTTGCAGAATTTGACATGGTAGCTACGCTTATCCTGCCGCACTGGCTCCTTCATCAGCTGTTGAATCTGCCAGCTACTAAAAAGGGGCAATTTGCTGATATCTGTGCAACAGTGCTACTTCTAGACAAGCCCACTAGGGCTTTGCAGCCAGGCTCGGATCTGGTCTGCATCTGTGATGGGCATCTTGATGGACAATAGGGACAGAAGCACCTTGATGCCATCATTGGACTGGACCACATTCCACATCTTGGCCAGGGGATGCTCACTGCTCTTGGGGATCTGAGACAGCTTTCTCAAAGCAGTTCCAGAAGTAAATTTACCAAAACTGGATATTCGGTTATCTGGGCCACATACACAATTGATGATAACTCGAAGGGCTGACTTCTGAATTTCAGCATCTTGGAGAAAATATTCACCTTCAGCAACTGCCAAAATGATGCTGATTCCTACAGTGGATACAGTAGAGCCATGCTCATCCAAGACCTTCACCGACTCTGCCAATTGCAGCTGGATTTTTGGCACCACAGTGAGGATGGCCAGGACATCCAAAGCAAAGCGCACAGTGTCAGTCCTTGCATAATAGGTCTTCCACTTGCAGGCGATGGAAATCAGCTGCAACAAGAGCTGCACGCAGGAAAGCTTGAGGAAGACTTCAGCAGGTTCCCAATACAGCTGAGCTGGGCCATATTCTATCAAAAACTCCATCATTTCCTCAATCTGCTCACCACTGTATGAGCATGCCTTGTATGGAGGAGAAGAGTGCACAGGAATAGCTCCCTCAGGGCTCTGAAGGGACTGCTTGACTTGTTCCAGTTTAATGGCCAAGTGAGCCTCAAAGTACTTTCGCAGAGCCATGCAGGTATCTTTGCCTCTTTGGCAGGTAGCAAAGATTTTATAGTTGCTCACGTGTCCACCCGGGTCTTCCGAATGTAGAATCTCCAAAGTACTGATCAAGTTCACTAGGCGACGAAGACCATCATAATGGTCAAAGTGCTCCAAGACAGCTGGAATGAGAAGCAACCTGAGAAAAACAATGTTGCATGGCGGCATCCTGAAGCATGAGAACATTCCATTAACCATAGGGCATAGTTCACCACATCAGAGAGAACTTGGTGGGGATGCATGCAAATCTTTCCATAGCATCCTGGATGTTGGACAGGTAATACAAGCATATAGATACAGCAGTTGCAGCCATAGAAGGACGAGGAATTTCTAGTAATTTCTGTACCCCACATGTGTAACAAAGTCTGTGGCAAATTTGTTATGGATGAGGAGAGATGCTAGTTGCTTGAGTGCCTCAAAAGTAAGCAGGACATCATTAGTCTGTTTCAGATCAATATAAAACATCATCACTTCCTGTGATTCAAGTTGCATGAACAGGGGAAGTAATTCTTGATACTCTCCCAAAGGGGTCAGGTACAGGAGAAGAAGTCTCTGCTCAATAGCAGGAGTCATTGGATAGAGGGTATAGTTGGTGCCAATCACCCAGGGGGATACTTCTGACCAGCTGTTATTAGACACCTCAGCAAACACACCATCTGGCTCAGAAGATGACACACCCAATTTCTGCTTGGCTGTCCTGTCGTTCTCTCTTTCACCATGCTTTGCAGACTTCTTGAATCCTGAGGCTTCCTCAGGCTCAATTGCTGAGTATACTCCATTACTGGTCTTCCGACTTAATTCCAGATGAAAAGAGATGTCCATATCTCTAGAAATTTCTTGCTCTCCATCCACAACATCTACTGCCATGTCACCATAGTCCATATCCACAGCTTCCTCATCTAAAAGCAACGTGGCTCTGATGAAGTCTTCTGGGGCCTAAGGACACATACTTTCCTGCCCCAAAGACACTTCCTGAACATGTAGCTCTCTCAGTTTGCCAAGCACTACTGCCACCAGCCTTGTATTTTCATCTCTGTACCTTGAAACAATCTGTTGATTTTCCCATAGCACCTCCTAATAGTGCTGTAGAATATGTCCTCAGTGGCTGATCAGCCTCTTGGGCCCATTTCAAAAGATTTTCAACAATCCCTTCCTTTTCTTCAAAGAACACTGCCAGCTTCTAGGCATGGCATGATGTCCAGTAGCAATCTGCAGGCTGCAGTATTTAAAGGGGCCTCTCTGCTTGTCAACAAATACCCATTCATCAGTGTGTTCATGAAATCAGCATTCGTGGAGAGTAGTCTCAGCAAGTGACCCCAGCATACAGTCAGGAGCAACTCGCACAGGATGTCGATCATCAAATGGGTCTGGATCTCCTTTATGATATTCTTCAGTTTCTTTTTCAAATTAATTCTGACATTCTGCTAAGGATGGCTACCATAGCCTGCCCGTTTCCATGGTCCTCTTTCCACTGTTCCAGCAGGCAGTGAGCTCATCTTTGGAGTCCACATGTACCACTACTGTAGTCATGGCTTGTCCCACCTGAAGAACCAAGGAGTATTCACAATGGCTGGACTGGTCCAAATCTGCTTTCAGCAAGTCTAGGGAGTTTAGTTGTTGGGAAGCAGGTTGTAGTCAGCAGCTGATGCTAGTTGTCTCTTTCAGCCAACAGGAAATCTGCTTAGACAGATAGAGACGTTACAACGTGCATTTACATATTACATCCCCTTCTGAGCATCCAAGGCATTGGGAGCAGAGTTACCAGGACAGCTGATAGGTCCAGAAGTTCAAAGGCTTTTCAGGAAGCCACTGTAGTTGATTGCAACATTCCTCAGCTTGGAAGTTCACTCAGGTAGTCTGAGAACTGAAGATAGCCTAAGAGCTATAGAATGTCTTAAGTTCCATGGCTCAAGTAGGACCTCAGTCCAGGTGTCCTGAGTGAAGATCCAGATTTAGAATTGGGCTGTGTTGTCTGAATATTGCTGGGCTATCCAGAGAATGTTAATCCCACTAATCAACTATAAGACCACTCCCACGGTTTCAAGCTAAATTTGAAGCAAGCTTTAATTAAATAGTTTCCAGGTGGATGTCCTCTGATCGGGTTGACACCCAAGTTACCAGCAAATGGCCTGGAATATTTTCTTATCGCTTTGAATCTGTCCTATACATATGGATGTATATGGCTCCACTTTGCCAACACTTTAATATTGACATTGATCACGAATGTGTATTTTGGCAAAATTTTCAATATTAGGGAAATGCAAATACAAGAGGAAATCTTGCCTTTTCTCAAAACAGTTTCACTGGAAAAACACTTGGAGGTAATTAAGATCTTAGAAACAATTGAGTTAAATACATTTCAAAAAGCTTAATCTACAGAGATTGGCACAAGGGCAACCACATTTGTAAAAGGAACATTATTATATCACATATAAAACCCCACACATTGACAGTGGGAGACTTCAACACCCCACTTTCACCTCTGGACTGAATGGCCAAATTGAAACTTAACAGAGAAATAAAGGGTTTGACTGATGTTATGCCTCAAATGGACTGAATCGATATCTACAAAACATTCCACCGAAATAAAAGAATATAACTTCTTCTCAGCAACCAATGGAACCTTCTCAAAATTGACCAAATACTTGTCCACAAACACAATCTCACCAGATCCAAAACAATTGGAATAACCTCCTGTGTTCTATCTGACCACCATGGTTTTAAGTTAGATTTCAAGATAAAAAAAAAAAACTACACTAATCCTACAGTCTCATGGAAACTGAATAATTCTCAACTGAATCACCAATGGGTTAAGGAAGAAATAAAGAAAGAAATTAAAGACTTCCTAGAGATCAATGAAAATGAATACACTACATACCCAAATTTATGGGACACTAGGAAATCAGTGCTAAGAGGGAAATTCATAGCACTAAATGCCCACATAAAGAAGTTGGACAAATCTTACACTAGTGATTTGACAGCCCAGCTTAAAGTTCTTGAACAGGAACAAGCAAAGTCTCCCAGGAGGAACAGACACCAGGAAATTATCAAATGGAGAGCTGAAATCAATAAAATAGAAATAAAGAGAACAATACAAAGGATTCATGAAACAAAGAGTTGGTTCTTGAGAAGATCAACAAGATAGACAAGCCCTTATACAAACTAAACAAAAGACAGCATCCAAATTAACAAATTGGGAAATGAAAAGGGGGACATAACAACAGAAAAAGAGGAAATCCAGGGAATCATCAGGTCATACTTCAAAAACCTCTACTCCACAAAACTGTAAAATGTAAAAGAAATGGATAATCTTCTGGATAGGTAACACATACCTAAGTTAAATCAAGACCAGATAAAGCATCGAAATAGTCCAATAACCCCTAAGGAAATAGAATCAGTCATTAAATTCTCCCAAGCAAAAAAGCCCAGGACCAGATGGTTTCAGTGAAGAATTCTACCAGATCTTCAAAGAAGACTTAATACCATTCAATAGAAGCAGAAGGTATATTATCAAACTCCTTCTATGAGTCTACAATTACCCTGATTCCTAAACCAAACAAAGATACAACAAATAAAGAGAACTACAGACCCATCTCCCTCATGAACTTTGATCCAAAAATACTCAATAAAATACTGGCCAACAGACTCCAAGAACACATCAAAACAATTATCCACCACCATCAAGTAGGCTTCATCCCAGAGATGCAAAGGTGGATCAACATAGAAAGTCTGTTAATGTAATACACCATATAAACAAACTCAAAAGAAAAAAAACACATAATCATCTCACTAGACAAAGAAAAGGCATTTGACAAAATCCAATAGCCCTTTATGACAAAAGTCATGGAGCGATCAGGAATACAGGGAACATACCTAAACATAATAAAGGCAATCTACAGCAAGCCAACAGCCAACATCAAATTAAATGGAGAGAAATGCAAAGCAATACCACTAAAATCAGGAACAAGGCAAAGCTGTCCCCTCTCCCCATACTTATGTAATATTGTACTTGAAGTTCTAGCCAAAGCTATAAGACAACATAAGGAGATTAAGGGGATACAATTGGAAAGGAAGAAGTCAAGCTTTCCCTATTTGCAGATGACATGATAGTATACATGAGTGACCCCAAAAATTCAACCAGGGAACAGCTTATAAACACCTTCAGCAACATAGCAGGATACAAGATCAACTCAAAAAAAAAAAAAAATCAGTAGCCCTCCTATATACAATAGATAAATAGGCTGAAAAGGAAATCAGAGATACATCATTCTTTACAATAGCCACAAACGATAAAAAATACCTTGGGGTTACTCTAACTAAGCATGTGAAGGACCTATATGACAAGAACTTTAAGTCCCTTGAATAAAGAAACTGAAGAAGATGTGAAAAACTGGAAAGATCTCCAATGCTCATGGATAGGCAGGATTAACATAGTAAAAATGTCCATCTTACCAAAAGCAATCAACAGATTCAACACAATCCCCATCCAATTACCAACACAATACTTCACAGACCTAGAAAGAATAATACTCAACTTCATATGGAAAAACAAGGTGAATTCTGAAAGGTCAGAGACTCAAAACATGCCCCGGCTTAAAATAAAAAAAAATTAAAATGCAACACCAAGAAATCCTGTTTCAAAAATGAAAAATAACAACATTAAAAACAACAACAGTAAATAAATAAATAAATAACACAGAACCAGATATGGCTCTGAACAACTGAGAGATCAGGTTAATAGGACAAGCCACACCTAACCGCACCTGAGCAACTTCTCCTTGGATCCTGTTTCCAAGAATCCTCAGA
Organism: Onychomys torridus; assembly: GCF_903995425.1. Taxonomy (NCBI): domain Eukaryota; kingdom Metazoa; phylum Chordata; class Mammalia; order Rodentia; family Cricetidae; genus Onychomys; species Onychomys torridus. Next base: position 13,804 of record NW_023413731.1, on the reverse strand, counting down.
TTGTGAAAGATTCTGAGTCCTCACGAGCATGAATCTTAGCGAAAGTGCTGATGAAAAAACCTAGAAGCTTAAAAAGTACTTTTCTGTTTCCTGACAGCACTTTCTGGGATTAAAGGTGTGTGTCAACATTCCTGGCTTTTCCCAGTGTGGCCATGATCTCTGCCTCCAAAGAGCATAGGATTAAAGGTGTGTGTGTCACCATTTTCTGACCTTGTCTAATCTAGTGCCTGGTTAGTTCTGTGACACCCAGATAAGTTTTATTAGGGTACACAATTTATTGGCGATGGAAGGCAATCCAGACCCCATCTAAGGGGAAGGCTACCTGCTGTTCTCAGTTCCAGAAAGGACCTCAGGAATGTGCCATGATAACTCAAAACAGATACAGGGCAGTATGTTCCTACAGACATTCTGTGTAGGCTTTATGGCCCTTGAAGATACCTAGATAATCCTGATGAGTAGTCCAGATAACCCAGCTCAGAAAGTTGTGGCTTTCAAGGCTTATAGCACTGAAGTTGCAAGCCACCATCAGCACTATCCTGGAGAGGTCATCTGACACTATTTAGAAGCCAACAGAAATTAGAAATACAAGGGGAAATCTTGCCTTTCCACAAAACAGTAAGAGTGGAAAAGCACTAAGAGGTAATTAAGATTTTAGGAACAAATGAGCTAAATACATTTCAAAAAGATTAGTTAACATGATTGGTTCAAAAATCCTTAGAGCTAAGTTTGAGAGTAATGTTTATCCTTTGTAAAATGCTGTGCTATAGTCTATTGAGCATAGTGGAGCTCCGTATTATATTCAGGATTCGTTGTTTCTTTAACATAGTTTCCTTTTTTTTTTTTTGTTTTTGTTTTTTGAAGACAGGGTTTCTCTGAGCAGTTTTAATGTCTGTCCTGGATCTTCCTCTGTAAACCAGGCTGGCCTGGAACTCACAGAACACACAGAGTTCTGAATGGCTCTGCATCCCAAGTGCTGGTTTTCATGGAGTGTGCCTCCATTGCCAGGCATTTCTTTTTTTATGATCCAAAAACTTTGCTCCCTTTCTCCTGCCACTTCCATTACCACCCCTCACCCTGCTCCCCATCCATCAGACTCCATTCAGAAAGGGCCAGGCCTCCGAAGGGCTTGAACATAGAATGGCACCTCAAGCTCAGATAGTACAAGATGAATCTTAAGGTTTGTATTAAATAAAAAATGCAGGATTCCAGTACTGGGGTGAATTATGAAAGGTCAGAGGACCAGAACAAACCACAGCTAAAAAGAAATACTACACAGAGAAACTCTGTCACTAAGGAAAAACAAACAAATTACAACAAAAACAAATTCAATCAATCAATCAATCAATATCCCGGAATCAGATATTGGGGTGAGCAAATGAGAGATCAGAGGAATAGGAAAGCCACAGCTAATCTTACCTCAACCACTCGTGATCAGATCCTGTTTCCAAGAGTCTTCAGACTGTGAAAGATTCTGAATTCTCACCAGAATGGAACTTGCTGAACTGCTGCTTAAAAGCCTAAAAGTTTGAAAGCCTCTGGTTTCTTGTCTCCATGCCTTATATACCTTTCTGCTTTCTGACATCACTTCCTGGGATTAAAGGGATTCATTCTCAATTAAGACTTGAGATCTCAAGTAGTGGGATTAAAGGTGTGTGCCACCACCCCTGGCTCTGTGCTCAGTGTGGCCTTGAACTCACAGAGATCCAGAAAGGTCTATGCCTCTTGAATTTAAGGCATGTATGCCACCATTTTGCTGGCCTGTATAGCTATCTAGTGAGTGTTCTGTTCTCTGTCCCCTGATAACTTTACCTGGCACACAACATATTGGGGGACACAATATCACCACAAGGTAGGACATAGCTCCTCCCCATGAAGGAGGCTGGGCAAGGTAATCCGGCATGGGGATTATGTTCCCAAAAGCTAGCTAACAGCCAATGACATGTCCCAATCTAACTGCTAGGAGACTTACAACAAAGCAAGCTACACAGCTGTGACATGCAGAAGGCCTAGGTCGGTCCCATTTAGGCCTCCTAACTGTTGGTCCATAGTCCATGTACTCCTATGAATTTAGTTTAGGTGTTTCTGTGGCTTCCTGTCAGTAAGTTTCCCCTGCCCCAACTGCACCCCAGATGCTGACCCACACCCCCTGTCTCTTTCCTAAGGATTCCCTGAGGTAGCCTGTGGATCTCTGCATCTGCTTCCTTCACTTACTGGATAAAGCCTCTGTGATGACAATTATGGTGGACACCAGTCTGATTACAGTAGATATCCAGTTCAGGTACCCTCTCCACCATGGCTCCAGATTTGAGCCCTGGTCATCACTAGGGTTTCCTAGGAGATTCCTTGGTAACAGATTTCTCCCTAGCACTTTGTCTGGCCCCCAATCTGTCTCCTGCACCAAGCCTGCCCAAATTGCTCCCTCATTGTCCCATCCCCTCATTACATCCCTCTGTTTACTCCAGTTTACTCAGGAACTCTCTTCTAATTTCCCTTCCCTGGGAAATCCATGCATCCCTCTTTGGGATCTTGTGTTATCTACCCTCTCTGGGGACTGTGGATTGTAGGTTGCTCATCCTGTACTTTATTCCTCATATCCTCTTATGAGTGAATACATGTCATATGCCAGTGAAGGAATGGAATTTGCTAGCAAGGTTGAAAGCAGAAAGGGTATGAAATAAAAGCCTCTTTTTCATGTCCTCTATATAGGCTTCTAGCAGACATGATTCCAGATGTGAAGGCCATTCTTGGTGGTCAATTTGACCCTACAGCTAGCTGTGGGGGGAACAGAACAAAGGGGGAAGTGCAATTTCAGAGATGCTCTTGTCCTATGCTAGGAAGTCTTCTCGGCAGCATTTTTGTGTCATCTGAATGCTCTTCGTATTCCTTTTAGCTTATCTGAGGATGTGTATGAGAGCACTGGCTATAGATCATGCTTGTGACATTAACTGTCCTTTTGGAATCTTGGAAGGAGTCCTTCATCTGCTTCCCTACCTGTCATGGTCTTGACCCCTGTACTTGACAAGTGAACTGAGACCTCTGAGGAGTGTTTATTGTACTCTCCAACCTGTGTCGCCTTGGCTCTGAGGATTGGAGGCTTATTATTTCTGCCCATATATTTAGGCCACCTTGTCAGGGTCATGTATTCAAATTACTAGAAATGGCCACTGCCTCAAATATGCAGCATATTCCCCAAACAACAGACTTGGATGCAGGTGTCCCTGTCTACACTGCCCTGCTTTGCACTGGTCTTTGTGATATTCCTTCAGGCCCTGGAAAACACTGATTGCCAACAAAGGCCAGTAGTGACTAGAAAAAGGATAGTGGATTCTGTGAATCTGCACAATGAATCTGGGGGACGGTGACTCCCTTTAAAGTGGACACTGGGTCCTGGGTCGGGCCAAGAACACTGTGGGGCCCTGACATGGCCAACAGGTTCAGGCTGTGCCCCAAGTGGATAGCCTCAGGAGATAGGGAAGCCAGCCGGGGACTTAAGTAGCTCAAACTGTGCCGGAACCAGACAGGAGATAGTGGAGAACTAACTCTCCATCTCCCTCCAGGGTCATAACTGAGGAGTGGCCTGTAGGTCTGTGGGGCCAGCTGTGGTATTGTGTTCCCCCAACAATATTTTGGACACTAATAAATCTATCTGGAGTCAGAGAACAGATAGCCACTAGATTGAGAGGCTAGAATTATGGTGGCACTTCCCCCTTTAATCCTAGCATTTCAGAGACAGAAGTCCTTCTGGATCTCTGTGAGTTCAAAAGCACATTGGAAACAACCAAGTGTGGTGACTCACACCTTTAATCCCAGGGAGTGATGGTAGAAAACAGAATGGTAGATAAGGCATGAGGACCAGAAACTAGAAGCCTTTGCCTGGTTAATCTTTTGAGCTTTGGGGCAGCACAGTTCAGCTGAGAGCCATCCAGTCTGAGGAACCAGGATCAGCTGAAGAACTGGTGAGAACTTTTACGTTTCCTGCTACATCTGGTGCCCAAAGTTCGTGGTACAAATTCATGAAAAAGCTGTTTGCCTGTGGCCTTGTGGGCCCCTGCACAATCCCGAGCTAACCTCAGCCAGTGGTGGTGGCACACTGGTAGGATTTACTGAAGAAGGCAGAGGAAGGAGGATCCCGAGTTTGAGGTTGGCCTAGGAGGCTTCCCCAGGGGCTTAGGCATAAAAGGAGGCATCTGTGGGACTATGGAGGTAGTGACTGCTGCTCTGAGTTGCAGGATGATTCTCATCCTGTTGGTGACTGAGGTGATGTTGCTACCTGGGACGAAGGGTTTACTGCTTCTTGTTCAGACAAGAATTGCCTGGACCACTGTGTTATAAGAAAGCATCAGCAAAGGTCAGTTTGGAAACATTTGGCAAGAAAAATTTTGGGGGGAAATTGCTGTGAAGAATTTCTCTTCTAGGGAAGAACATTCATGGTTCTGAGAGATAGACATTTATCAGACTGTGATTACACCAAACCGTATAGGAGGAATAAAAATGTCTGCAAGGAACCATGTCCATACATAACAGTGACTTTGAAATATTCAAAAGGATGACAGGATCCCACAACGATGATTCCACATGGACTGTGGTAAAGCCATTAAGCTGATGAACACCACCAAAAGATTGACTTTGGCCTACAAACTACTTAGGACAATTTTCAGATGGCTAGCTGAGATGATCCAGCCTGACAGACTACTCGCATAAGGAGTTGGGACAAACTCTGCACTTTCCCATTATGCAGAGACTGGACAAAGGACATAGACTTGACACTTAATCCCAAAATTTTCTTTTCAGGATTTCCTAAAGATGTCTTCACACCCAGAGAGCAGCAAGTAATTTTAAGAAAAGGACGCCCAATTCCCAAGAGGTGGGATGGGCAGTTTTTGGTCCTTTAATGAGATTTGGATATTGTCTCTGTTTGCAATGGTGGTTACAAGTTTTTCATTGTTAATGGTCAGGAATTGTTAATATAAGGTGATTATATGCAGAGGTTTTTTATTGAAGAAAAAGAAAAAAGAATATAGATATGAGTTAGATGAATGAATCTACTCTGAGAATTAACATGAATAATTAATAGGATAAATGGGTCGGTGATTGAATCTACGCCAAAAACCAAAATGGGGAAGATATAAAAAAGATAGACTACTGAATCTACATTTAAATAGGAACTACTGGTTTTAAATGAATAAGTAATGAAAAATTTTTGTCTGAATTTATCAAATATTACCGGCCTGGATATTATAAAAATTTATATAATGTAGGTTTTTATCTGAATCTGTCCTGTGTTAATGGACTAGACATCATTCATGTAATTTTTGACTGTATATATTGTATATACTTATTGGATAGTGTTTCTTCTATTACTTATAAGCTTATTTTTAATTTTAGACAAAAAGGGAATTGTGGTATTATGTTCCCCCAAAATATTGAGTACCTTAAAAAATTTATCTGGGATCCAAGAACAGACAGCCAGTAGATACAGAGGCTAGAAATTGGTGGCACTCACACCTTTAATCCTAGCATTTCAGAGACACAAATGCTTCTGGATCTCTGTGAGTTCAAGGACACATTGGCAACAACCAGGTGTGGTGACTCATGTGTTTAATCCCAGGGAGTGATGGTAGAAAACAGAAAGGTATACAAGGCATGAGAACCAGAAACTAGAATCATTTGGCTGGTCAAGTGTTGAGGCTTTGCAGCAGCACAGTTCAGCTGAGAGCCATCCAGTCTGAGGAAACAAGATCAGATGAAGGACTGGCGAGAACTTTTAAGATTCCTGCTACACCCAGCAATGGACAAGGAGTCCTTTCCAGTCTGCCACTCTCCTGCACTTGAAAATCTGAGGTAAACAGCAATCCTCTGTCCCTGTGATGTACACATTCTCCATCCTCTTTCTCTCTCATGCTGATGGGTTTGGCTCCAAGTGTAGAATGGAATGCCACTGTCCATGGCTACTAGGCCACTGTGGCTGTGTTACAAGACTAACCAACAGTTTCTTGTCTGAGGTACAGTGCTGATGCAAATCTAGAGTTATTTTTCTTATGGTGTATACATAGTGTTTGCAATTCTCTGATCTTTCCTCATCCTTATTTAGCCTTAGTCTCAATGCCCCATCATAATGACTTATTGCTGTGAAACCAAGTAGGCTGAACCTGATGAGGAATGGTGGACTGTAGGGATGAAGCTTGTGTTGTATGTGCCATGTTGCAAGCTGAAAGGTTTCTATACCCTGATATTAAGCCTTTTCATCTTTCCCCTGGTAGAGTAATCCAAATCCAATGGAATTAGAATGCTAGGTGTTTGGAGTGCACGTCTTTAATCCCAGCACTTGGGAGGCAGAGACAGGCACATTTCAGAGTTACAGGCCAACCTGCTTTATTGAGTGAGTTCCAGGTGAGGCTACAAAGCTTATGGTGACAAATTCTCTCTCCCCCCACCAAAAAAAACAAAAAACAAAAAACAAAAACACAAACAAGAAACATAATGACAAGTCCAAGTTTAATGGGTAAATTTCTCAGGGATGACATTTTTGGTCCTGTGGAGACTGAGGAAAGATTCAAAAGCTACTTGTCCATCTCTGAGGGGCAGTTTAACCTGTAGGTGTGGTCTTGAGCATCTCTCCAAGAAGCTTTCTGAGATGGGGCAGGGTTTGGAGACAGAGAGCAGGTAGGGGGGCTGAGGCAGAGATCCCTCCTGAACAGTGGCTAGTTGGCCTTCTTCATATGAGGCTACTCTAGGAGAGGTTATTCTTCTGGCCAGTCTTGGCAACATCCAATTTGATGGATCAAAGCACCTCATCATATGGCAACATCCAAATTGATGGATGAAAGCACCTCATCATATAATCAGTGGTGATGAGACTGCCTGCTCAGGGAAGCTTCATGTAGGCCAGAGTCTATGGTCTAGTATGTATATATACATAGTTCGTGATAGTTTCAGATGTCCTGTCCTGTTCTTTCCAGAAAGACCACAGATGTCAGCATTGAAGCATTTAGACTTACAGACCTGACACAGCACCATGCCAAATTCTGTCCTTTAAGACCATGTGTCTTTTGAGGTTGGGGTGAAGTGAAGTAGGGAGTGAGAAAGTAAATTTGAAAGAAAGTACCCTCTTTGTATCACCAATCATTTTTTCATAAATCACATGTTATTATTTCCCTTAAGAAACTTTTCCAACTAATAAAAAAATGCATGCATTGACCAGCTCAGCAGGGATCTTGTGGCCCGGATGTAGAGAGAAGTGAGAATGAGCTCCTAGGCTGAGATGTCAAATTCATGATTTTTGTGGGTCATCAAGTGGGATCCAGGTGGCCTGGAAGAAACACTAAGCAGTAGCCTGCCAACAAGCCAAAGCACAAGGCAGAGGAGAGTTTTCTTACTGCGGCCTTACCAGATCTTTCAGGGATCAAAGGAATCAAGTCCAGTGATTTAATCAAGGAAGGCACTAGTGGTCCCCTGGCCTGTTGGCAAAACAGGTTGTCTTCATAGAAGGCTGCTACTAAAATGATGCAGCAATGGTAGGGCCCAAATGACGTGACCTTCTCTCTGATTGCACACCTTCAGGAAAGCAGGGTCTTCCCCCTTCCAGGGCAGTTTCCATCTCAGCTCAGCAGAGGGACTTCCTGCAGATCTTGGGCTTCTTCACAGGCTGCACATAGGGGTTATCCATGATGCTCTCTTCTCTGTTCCAGCTGCCAGACATGGAGGAGTTCTCCTTCTCAGCCCTGGAATTCTTGATGCTGATAGGAAGAGGAATGTTCTCAGTGTCTGTCTCCTCCATCTGCGGGATCTCCAGCTCAAGGGGAAGCAAGGCTGTGAGGTAGGGGATGGTGAGAGTTCTGGAGGCAATCACGTGGAAAGTGCTGAAATCATCCTTGAAAAGACTCTGGGGCTTGCCTGTCCTGGCCATGAAGCAGGTGAGTGCTTGCTCCACATCTCGCCTCTGAGATGCAGCCCTCTCACTCAGGACCTGGTTGTCAGACACTGGTTCAAGGTATGTGGGAGTTTTGATGTAGGTGTGGGGATCCGGAAACTCCTGGAAATGGTTGTGGATATGTGGTGGGTGGGGTCTGTTGTCCCCTGCACTGAGAGCCTTGGGTGTCACTGGCTGATTGGTCACCAGAGGTGCAGTGATGACCATCCTCTGAGACCCTTTTGCATAAGCAGGAAGAGTGTCCACATTGAACACCATTTCAACCAGTGTGACCAAGATATCCCACAGTGTGGGCTGGGACCTGGCTGGTGTGTTCACAGAAAGACTTGGCACTTCTCCAGACTTCTGAGATGTAGCTCTGTAATATCTCTGTTAGTGTTTCTACAGATGCTTTCTCAGAGCTCTCAAATCCTGCCTCTGTCAGCAAGGAACTCATAACCACTTGCAGAGTCCTCTTCCAGGCCAGATGGTAGTTATCAGCAGTGTTAGTGGACTGTTTCCTTCCTGATCTCATTCTGGAGCCACCAGGCCCAGCTTTTCTTTTGGCCATCTTGCTCTCCATACTGCCCTGTAATAGGAATCTTAAAAGGGCCAGGAGGTGATGTCCCACTCCTACGGTAGAGTCAGGCAGATCTCTGTGAATTTGAGGCCAGCCTGGGAGACAGAGTGTATTACAGAAAAGGCAACAAAGCTACTCAGAGAAACCTTGCCTCGATAAACAAAACAAAACAAAAAAATTTGAAACCATATTTTTGGGTGAAGAACTGAGCGATTAGAGGAATAAGACAAGCCACAGCTAACCTCACATCCACAACTCCTGATCAAATCCTATTTCCATGAATCTTCAGACAGAGAAAGATTCTAAGTCATGACCTGAATGGAACTCAGCTGAACTGCCTCTGGTTCCTGGTCTTCATTCTTATATACCTCTCTGCTGCCTGAGGTTACTTCCTGGGATTAAAGGTGTGTGTCTTTCCCAAGCAAGACAAGTGATCTCAAGAGCTGGGATTAAAGGTGTGTGTCACCAGGCCTGGCTGTTCTCTTTGTGGCCTTGACCTCTCTCTGCCTTCAAAGTGATCATGTTTAAGGCCTGGGTGCCCCCATTTTCTGACCTCTGTCTAGTGGCTGTTCTGGTCTCTGACCCCCAGATAAGTTTTATTAGGGTACTCAATTAATTGTTGATGTGTAGGCAATCCAGACCCCATCTTGGATATTTGGGACAGGACTGTGTTTTGACAGGGAGAACCTCAAATTTCCAGAGGGACCCAAGGTAACCCCCCAGCTCTCTGTTCCTTGAATCTGCAGCAAGCTGGCACTTGTTTCCAGGGGCTCAAACTCTGCTCATTAGCTGACCAAACTCTTTTGCTTTGCAGGCTAACTCTCCCAGCAAGATGGCCTTCTGCCTGCTTGAGGAATGAGGCTTCAGAAGTCAGAACAACTCTACAATTGCTTTGGAACATAAGCTTCTGAACTAGAATATTTTTTTTAACAAAGACAGACATGTAGTTTATTTTTTATTTTTTAAAATAATTTTAAATAATTTAAATAATGTAATTTCTTTACATTAATGATAAAGACCTTTGATTTGTAATTTCTACATCAGGAAGGAAGGGAAGGAAATGAAGACTTTTGGAAAACTGAATTACAGATAGGGAGTGACTTTATACCCATAAAGTTCTCAACTCCACAAATCCAAGGTCCACACAACTCCTGCTGGCCACCAAGGGAGGGAGTTAGGCATCTTCCCAGTAGTAGTCCTTGCCTTCTATTCCTGCTCTGGCACAAGGGAAAACAGATCAACTTGAGTCAACCAAATAGTTTAAATATTGTATGTTATATTTATAATAAAATATTTTTAATTCTTATTGATTTGAGACATCACATTTTTCCTCTTTATTTAAATAGCTATGTGAAAATGACTCTATACGGTTCTTTAGACATCATTTTATTCCAAATAAAATGAAGTACAGGGAAAAATTTGTTGAATGAAGTTGATACACTCAGTTGTAAATGCTTGATGTTTTTTTTCCTTTTAAAGTTTTATTAAAAACTATTTCTTATTGTTTTAAAAAAATACATTGTGAAATATCCATTGACTTGTCTGTTTGTTCCCTTGAGCCAAGCTGTGTGCATCCTAGGAGTATGAGATACAAACTAGGAAGTAGTCCCTGAAGTCTTTCTTAGTCATTTTATTTTGTGTTGTTATTGTTTTCAGAAGGGACCTCAGGTTCCAGGGAGACTCTAATCATAGTCCTCAAATGCCGGGCATATAGTTCCTTAAGACACAGTCCAGGGGACAGCAAAAGGCAGGCTTTGGGAATCCATTCTCTCAGTTCCTCTCACTACCAAGATTTTCTTGCAAGAGAAGACTGGCACATCACTCATTCAGAGATATGATGATGTCATCTTCCCAATCAGAGTTCTTGGAGCTTTGCATTGGCAAAGGTCAGTTTGGAAAACTTTGGCAAGACAAATGGTGGGGGGAAATTGTTGTGAAGATTTTCTCTTCTACAGAAGAAGAGACAGACATTTATCAGATTGTGATTACTCCAAACCACAGAGGAGGAAAAAAAAAAAAGTCTGCAAGGAACCATGACCATACCTAACAGTGACTTTGAAATAGTCAAAAAGATGACAGGATCCCAGAAAGATGATTCCACATGGACTATGGTAAAGCCATTAAGCTAATGAACACCACCAAAAGACTGACTTTGGCCTACAAACGGCTTAGGACAATTTTGATATGGCTAGCTGACATGATCCAGCCTGACAGACTACTCCAAGAAGGACTTGTGACAAGCTCTGCATTATCCCATTATGCAGAGACTGGACAAATGACACAGGACTTGACACTTAACCCAAACATTTTCTTTTCAGGAATTTCCTAAAGATGTCTTCACCCCCAGAGAGCAGCAAGTAATTTTAAGAAAACAATGCCCACATTCCCAAGAGGTGAGATGGGAGGTTTTTGGTCCTTTAATGAGTTTTGGATATTGTCATTGTTCACAATGGTTGGGTACAAGTTGTTAATTGTTAATGGTCAAGAAAAAGCTGAACAAGGAGATTATATTCAGAGGTTTTTTATTAAAAGAAAAAGAAAAATGAATATACATAAGAGGTAGATCGATGAATCTACTCTGAGAAATAACATGAAGAAATGATAGGATATATGGTAGATAATTAAATCTACTCTAAAAAGAAAAAGGGGAAGCTATAAAAAAGGTAGACTACTGAATCTACATTTAAGAGGAACTACTGGTTTAAATAAGATAAGTAATGAAAATTGTTTTGTCTGAGTTTATCAAATATTACTGGCCTGGACTTTATCAAAAATATATAATGGAGTTTATAAACTGAATCTGTCCTGTGTTAATGGACTAGACATTCATGTAATTTTTGACTGTATATATTGTATATACTTATTGGATAGCTTTTCTTGTATTAGTTATAAGCTTTTTTAAAATTTTAGACAAAGAAGGGGAAATGCAGTAGTGGGTTTCCCCAAAATATTGTGCACCCTAATAAATTTTCTGGGATCAGACAACAGACAGCCAGTATACACAGAGGCTAGAAACTGGTGGCACTCACACCTTTAATCCTAAGATTTCAGAGATACAAATCCTTCTGGATCTCTGTGAGTTCAAGGACACATTGGAAACAACCAGGTGTGGTGACTCATGTGTTTAATCCCAGTGAGTGATGGTAGAAAACAGAAAGGAATACAAGGCGTGAGGACCCGAAACTAGAATCTTATGGCTGGTCAAGCTTTGAGGCTTTGGAGCAGCACAGTTCAGCTGAGAGCCATCCAGTCTGAGGAAACAAGATCAGATGAAGGACTGGTGAGTACTTTTAAGATTCCTGCTACAGCAAGCAATGGACAAGGAGTCTTTCCAGTCTGCCACTCTCTTGCACTTGAAAATATGAGGCTAACAGCAATCTTCTGTCCCTGTGATGCATACTTTCTCCATCCTCTTTTTCTCCCATGCTGAAGAGTTTGGCTCCAAGTCTGGAGTGGAATCCCACTGTCTATGGCTACTAGGCCACTGTGGCTGTAGGACAAGACTAACCAACATTTTCTTGTCTGAAGTACAGTGCTGATGCAAATCTAGAGATATTTTCTTATGGTATATAGCTAGTGTTTTCCAATTCTCTGATCTATACTCATCCATATTCCTGCTGTGAAACCAAACAGGCTGAACCTGATGTGGTATTGTGGACTGTTGGGATAGAGCTTTTGTTGTATGTGCCATGTTGCAAGCTGAAAGGTTTCTATACCCTGATATTAAGCCTTTTCATCTTTCCACTGGTAGAGTAATCAAATCCAATGGAATTAGAATGCTAGGTGTTTGGAGTGCACGCCTTTAATCCCAGCACTTGGGAGGCAGAGCCAGGCAGATTTCAGAGTTACAGAGCAGCCTGCTGTATTGAATGAGTTCCAGGACAGGCTACAAAGCTTACAGAGACAAACTGTCTCAAAAACAAAACAAAACAAAATTAAAAGTCCAGATTTAATGGGTAAAATTCACAGGGATGACTTTTTGGTCCTGAGGAGACTGAGAAAAGACTGAAAAACTACATGGCCATCTCCAAGGGGTAGTTTAACCTGTAGATGTGGTCTTTGAGCATCTATGCAAGAAGCTTTCTGAGATGGGGCAGGGTTTGGAGACAGAGGGGGGGTACGGGGGCTGAGGCAGAGTTACCTCCTGAACAGAAGCTAGTTGGCATTCTTAATATGAGGCTTCTCTAGGAGAGGTTATTCTTCTGGCCAGACTTGGCAACATATAAATTGATGGATGAAAGCACCTCATCATAGAATCAGTGGTGATGAGATTGCCTGCACAGGGAAGCTTCATGTGGTCCAGAGTATGTGCTCTAGTATGTTTACACACATAGTTTGTGATAGTTTCAGATGGCCTGTCCCTGCTCTCCCCAGAAAGACCCCAGACTCCAGCATGAAGCATCTTGCCCAAGATGACTTTGGCTTTGGGGATTCAGTTCTATATTAACATGCAACTACGGTGTATAAACACATCCTTAACTTTGCAAATCTAGTGGCAACTGTTTAGAAATGAGGGATGTTGTATCTAGGATCCCTTGGGCATCTTTAAGGTAAGTTTCTTAACCATGTAAAAAACTTTTGAATTCCCATGAGTCTAAATGAGAATGGATTAGTGAAGTATCTTTGCTAGTAGAAGTTAAAGGAATCTGTCTTCAGTCTCATTGTATAAACCTGGAACAGAACACACTTGAGTGTAATGAGTACCTGTCTAGGAAAAAAGCTCTAGGAACTGATTTAGGGGAGGCCAGTTAAATTGAAATCCAGCATCCTATTGGCTCACTGTTCTCAGACTCTTCATTGTACAGAATTCTTCTGACATAGGAAATTGGAAACTGCATATGGCCTCTGAGGATCAGTTCTTTTAGATTTACAGACTAGACACAGCACCTTGCCAAATTCTGTCCTTTCAGACCATGTGTCATTTTGTACTTGGGGTGAAGGGAACTAGGGAGTGAGAAATTAAATAGAAAAAAAAAACCCTCTCTGTAACAGAAGTGGTGCTTTTGATAAATCACACTTTATTATTCCCTCTAAGAAGACTCTTCCAACTAATAAAAAAATTGAAATATATAGGTTTACATTGAGAATTATACATGTCAACACAACCCGATTCAGGTCACTGTCCCAGCATCTCTCTAAGAGAAGGCACAGTGGTGCAGTTCCGAGGTCAGGGGCAGCAGCAGGACCATCCCACTCCCACCTCACACAACATGCTCAACAGGTGTAGGCTTCAGACCATGATAATGGTGAGGAGTACAGACGTGCTGACTAGAAGCATTGGGAACAGCAAGGTGTGCTACCTCCTGTCTGGCCTG